>NC_134109.1:53932424-54235454 GCF_040939455.1 Microcebus murinus | reverse complement strand
TCACTTGGCCCTCAAAATGATACCATCTATCTATTATTTGCACTAATATAATTATCAACTCCCATTTGTACATGAAGAAACTGAGGTGCAGAGGTTTTAAGTAACTATCTTAAGATAGTAAGTGTTAGACACATCTTGCTGACTTTCCCTATAAATAATGGAAATATAATATTATCTGGAAAATATTCACCCAAGATTATGGCTGGCTATTGTCCACATATTCATTCATTCACACATAGATTAACTCATCTATTCTATTTGCAAAAGCTATTGTGTACCCAGTCCTGTACTAGGTACTAGGAGAAAGTCTGCCTTCAGGGAAAAGGGCAGTATAACTTATCAGTGCTGTTGTTTAAAATATGCTAACTCACCTAGTTAAAGAATAAAAATTCTCACTCTGTTTGACTACTAGCAAAATTTTCATCATGAGGCCTAAATGAAACTGTTCTACTAATCTGGCTCAAGTACAATGTCCTATACCATTTAGGACCGATTGCCAAGACTGAGTCATTCTTTTTTAATAAATGCTCTTTGAATCGTTGCAAGTCTTTGAGTAATTTCCAGAGTTCTGAAGAGGCTTATGTTTACAACTTCTGTTAAAGCTCTCATTGGTTTTATGGAAGAACAGATTTCCCTAAGTCCTTTATTCTGTCTTTCCAGAATTCTAGCCTTGCTGTGATTTTAAACTTTCTTCTAGTATTGCGTTCTAGTCTTATTATTTGTGACCAAGTTCCACTATTATCCTTCAGTTGTAGTGACTGAAACTTGGCTTTGATTTGTCTGGTAATAGTTAAATATCTCCATTACTGAGATGGTGCTACCTTGTTTAATCCATCTTCCTGAATATCATGTTGCTGAATTATAGTACTGATCTCTACTCTCTGCTTAAAGACTATTTTAAGAAGGTGATCCTTGTTGCTCTCTGTGCATTTATCTGGTGCAGAACTTAAGAAAGAGATGGGGTTACTCCTAAAAAAATATTAGTCCTGGTGTTAATCCTTGTGTATGCTGTAATTTATATATAAAATAAAGGTGCCTCTCTGAGATTTACTCTGAGTGCCCCTTTGTTAAGTGCTCTCCAGAGTCTACACTGCTCACAAACAGTCCAACATCACTAGGATAGCCACATTAATCAGCTATGATATAAATGCTTAAATCAGGTTGGAGGGCAGAGAGCTTCTTTCCTGAGATCTGTTTACGTGCTTATGGGGTTTGGATTCTGAAATACTTCTCCCAGTCTCTCAGTATATATTCCATTCCTTACTGACCACATTATGTCTGATTTGAGCCCTGTGTTGTCATATTATATAATGACTATTAATCAGCTAATAATCATTGTAATCATTGTCTAGATCAGGGGAATGCACACAGCCTCCACTATACCTGCTCAAACTCTGGGTCTGACCCCACAAACAGTGTGTCCCCACACTGCAGATTTAAGCCTCACTTTTGTCCAGAGAACACATGCAACCACACTAATCCTGTCCTTCCTACTCTCTTTCTTCCATTCTCTGACATGCTTTTCCTTTTGTCTTCTCTCAGTCACCTTTTTTACTCACATGTCTAATCTAAGCATAGCTTTCCCTGTTCTCTCTCCTTCTTGGTTGGTATTCAACTTCCTCTTATTTTCCAAGACCATAAGCACATTAAAATTTATTTTATTTGCTGCTTTCTTTTAAAACAGTACTTATCACAGATACATTACTCAATAAATATCAGCTTCTATCATTATTATTTTACTATCCATTCCAAACTCTGGGAAGACCCTGGGTCTCAGATTTTCTCTGACATTAATTGCAGATGCTGTGTAGCCTAGTTCAAGTTCCTCTTCTCTCTATCGCCAAAACATGAGTGTATTGGAGTGGAGGAGGAAGTTGGCCTTGACTTTTTTAAGATGTCAAACTATTTTATACTTATATAGAAATATTACTGGCATTACTAGCATGTGGAGATGCCATGCAAATTCCTCCTATCGCTTCTTTGTTCTGTTTGTGCTCATGCTTGCCTTACAGCTTGATTTTCTATTCATTACACAGACACCATCACTTCTAAAAATCTTCCATACACATTCCAAGTCCCAATATTGTTTTTCTGTGGTCTCCTAAAAGTGCTCCACTCATGTAATCACATGCATGATGTGGGGGGTGAGGAGAAACTTTCCCTTTCCCTAAAAGGTTCACTGAAAGATCAACTCACAATCAAGGAAGATTAATAGGACAAAGAGATTTTGCCATGTGCACAGGGAGAATCACGGAGTGATTACCCAGTATCCCAAGTAGGTCCAGAAAATGTATACCCTCCTTTTAGAGCGGAGAGGGAGATGAGGAATATGAGTAATTCTGTTCAGGGGCAATAAATAGTTGTCCTTAAATGGATGGGGGAAACAGATTGATTTGTAAATTAACCTGAGATCCAGGTATTATGTTTAAAATGATGTGGGCCAGGTCTGGTTGCATGCTTGACCTTCTTTCCTACAATATATTGAGATAACAGGGAGAGGAAGGGAAGTTTTGTTCTTTTGATGGGTCCATCTGGTTATGCAGATAGAGGGAAAGCCCTTTCCAATGCCGGTTGATCTCTAAGGGCCTTTAATTCAAAATATTCTTTATACCAAGGATTTTGGGGTTAAATTTCCTGAGCTCCTTCAATGATCACTACCTTTGTATATGCATTTGTCCCAAATTTTATGAGCTCTCTTGAGGACCTAGTCTATCTTATGGGATGAGAATACCCAAGCACACACAGAAATATAGAGACTCATGCTTTTACATTCATAAATGGAAACTTTTCTTTAACTGGAGAATAATTAGACAAAATATAATACTTTATAGTAAGTTAGGTCAGAATGAATAAACAAAGCCCAGACTTACAACTATGTTATAATAAAATCTTGCACGTTCATAAAAAAAATTCTCCCAGCATAAGGACTATTCAATTAGACTTTTTGATGGTAAAATTTATTCTAACGAAAACCTCACTTGCATGCTGTGCCTTTTCTACTCAAGAATTGAAAAGATCTATGCAGATCCTGCACCTGTTGAGTTATATAGAAAATCTACAGGAAACCAAGAGTGCAAGTGCATGTAATTAAATACAAAAGATTATAATAAAACCTTAGGTGGCTGTGGTTTCTGCCATTATATTTACTCTCCATGCTCTTGTACATCATATATCATTAGTGGGCAAAAATCACAGAATAACAAATTACTAGCCTTATGCCTAAAGTTAGACAATATATATTATGTGAATATCTATGGCTATTCTGAGCATACAAAATGATTAAGCCAAACAGAAAGGTTATCACGTTGTGTTTATGAATTTTGATAACTAGTGGCCTTGTGTTAGGCATGTCTGTGACTCTGGAGAGCAGATTTAGGTTCAGCCTTGTGGCAGCTCCTGCAGGTGCTAATCAGGAGAGCTGCTGTGACTAAAACTGAAGTGGAAGTTGCAGCTGCCTGGGAGATGATTTTCATTAAAGCTGCCTGCCAGTGGCAATACAGAATCCAGACTGGATTTTAGAAACAAAATGTGACACTTGCAAGGTACCTGGACACAATACTCATAATTTTCTAATGGTGGCATTGTGCCTTTCCATCATGAATGGAAATAAAATCTTTAAATAATTATTGACATAAATTTCACCCTAAAACAAACTGGCTAAATGTGACATTTCCATATTTCTTTATAAATAATAATTATAATGTGTATGTTGATTTGCCATTAAACAGACATGTTTAGCATTTAAAATTAAGTACAGCTCTGGATAAAGACTAGAAGACTAGAAGACAAAGACTAGAAGATAATTTTGAATTGTGGTAAAGTAATGAAACTGTGGATAATTTTTTTCTTTTTCCTGTTACAATATGGTCATGTTGTTTTATTATAGTAAACATAAAGATATTGACTGAAAAATTTGGTTCATTTAAAGACAAAGGTCAATCTTAAATTAGCATTTATATTTTATAAATTTGAATTAATATTGATATATATGGTGCCTATTTTTCCATTCTTGTTGTGGACAGAAAAAAAGCCAAACTCTGTAAAATAATTTTAAAGAGATTTATTCTGAGCCAAATTTGAGGACCATGAGCAAGTGGACTCTATGTGGTTAGGTTACAGTTTGGTTTTATATATTTCAGGGAGACAGGGGTTACAGGTAAAGTCATAAATGAGTAAGTGGTAGGCATACTTTGGTTTGGCCTAAAAAGGTGGGCCATCTTGAAGGGGGGGAGGCTTACAGGTTATAGGTGGGTTTAAGGATTCTTTGGCTTGTAACTGGTTAAAGACATGAAGCTTTGTCCAAAGGCTTGGAATGTTAAGACACCAGACATAGATTTGTTGTGTAAATTGAGGACCTGTAGGTTTGTCTTGCATACCCTTAGGCCTGTTAATGGGTTACAAAGGATGTCCTCAAGAAGGGACTAGGGGTGATAAGGGGTGTTTGACCGCCTTCCTTCTGGCAGGCAATTTAGTTTAGGATATTCCTTTGGGCACTAGAGGGTCCATTTAGTCTGTCAGTTGTGGGGGGTGAGCCTTAAAATTTTATTTTAGTTCACATTGTGATACCTTACTTCGGAGGATGGGCTCAAACTCTATCCAGGAAAATATTAGAGGTACTAGATCACTGTCATTTTTTATAATTGAGTAGTATTCCATTGTATACATATACCATATTTTATTAATCCACTCCTGGATTGATGGGCACTTGGGTTGTTTCCACATCTTTGAATAGTGAATGTGCTGCCATAAACATTCGAGTGCAGATGTCTTTGTTATAGAATGACTTTTATTCCTTTGGGTAGATGCCTAATAGTGCTATTGCTGGATCAAATGGTATTTCTATTTTTAGCTCTTCGAGGTATTTCCAAATTCTTTTCCACAGAGGTTGCACTAATTTTCACTTGTACTCACCATCAAATTGGCACTGACTGATCAACACTAAGGTGCTCACACAGTAGTAATATTCTTTGGGGGTTGGGAGGTTGTGGGTGAGTAAACTCACATCTAATGGACCCAGTGAGCATTGTACAGGGCAAGGGGGAAGGGCACACCTCAAATCATGGTTTGGATGTGGCAAAGTCATAACATGTAACCAAAATGTTTGTACCCCCATAATATCCTGAACAAAAACACTGAGATACACACACACACACACACACACACACACATATATATATAAATAAACAATTACTCTGCTTTTATCCTTGATTTAAAAAAAAGTAGCCCTATTCATGTAAGTCTGTCTATTAATAGTATACTAACAGATATGTAGAGAAAAAAGGAATCCACTGATAGACGTCAGTTAGAATTTCTATGGCTAAGATGGAGATTTATTCAATAGTATAATCTTAGTTATGTTAGTGTGAACTACTATAGAATATTAAGCACCCCCCTCAGATGATTGAATGGATCCTCTCTTGGCCAAGGGAACCCCAAATATACACTAAAGCTGTTGCTGGCCATGAGAAGTGATGCCAGATATGCTTCATCATTCCCCACTCCCTTCTTGGAGATACCCTTTGCAACTCACTAACAGGCCTAAGGCTACGCAAGACCAAGATTGAACCACACCTACAGGTCCTCAATTTACTTAACAGATCATTTGAGTCTGGGTATATATCTGGTGGCTTTTCTCTGATTGTTACCAAAATGTTCGGCACTTCCTCCAGAGGCTGCATCAGAATGACGAGGACAAGTGGTTTGAGGAGAAGGAAAGGGAGCTTTATTAATTTGCCAGCAAACGAGGACTAGGATAGACTCATGTCTTAAAGTACCACAGTTTTGTCTATAAGCAGAAATACAGAACTTTTAAAGGGAGTGTTTTCAACTTCAGGCTATTGCTGTTTAACTATAGTTGATGGTTCTGATCCATCCCATCTTCAGCAAAAACAAAGACAATCTTGTGACTTCCACCAGACCTCCACCCCGACAATTCTGTTGAGCCATTTCCTATGGTACTAAGAAAAAAGGACACTCCCTTGCCTCTCTGATTCCTATCCTTGGGCAGGAATGCAGGTTTTAATTCTCAAGTGGAAGAGGTTTTAAAGAGACAGCTGATAAAACATTTTTACCTCTTTTCAGACTGTTCCCTTTGTTACAAGATTAGCAGACTTCCTTATCTTAAAATATTCCAAGCCTCTAGACAAAGCTTCATTTCTGTAAACAGTTACAAATCAAAGAATCTTTAAACCCACCTATAACCTGTGAGTCCTGTGCTTTGAGATGTTTTGCCTTCTCAAGCCAAATCAATGTATACTTTCCACGTACTGATTTATGAGTTTACATATAATTCCTATCTCCCTGAAATGTATGAAACCAAACTGTAACCCAACCCCAGCGAGTCCACTTGCTCGAGGCTTCTTGGGCATGGCTCCAGGCCATGGTTCTCATACTTGGATTAGAATAAATCTCTTTAAATTATTTTACAGAGTTTGGGTTCTTTTCCATAGACATTAGTGTTAGTCTATGAATTCCAGATGATAATCTATAAAATTATCTCTATCAAATGACTTAATTTTTCATTAAGATAAATTTAGTCCTTTGAAACTATATTGTTAATGTAAAGACAGGCAGTATTATTTTCCATGGGAAATAAAGTGAGGAGGAATATTATAAAGTTAATATTTGTCCTTAGGCTAAAAAATTACTCCTTTCCATTGCTGTATCCCAAAATCATATATTATTTCTTTAATCCCATGTATATCATATTTGATTTTTTAAAAATAAGATAAAATTTATTTGACAAATAATGAGGAAGTATCATAGTCCAAGAGTATTTCATGCTAACTTGTCTTAAAGTAGTTTCCTAACTTATTGGATATTCTTTCCATGTCTTTCAAACTAGCTGATAGGAGTTTACAGTTATACCACATCTTTGACATATACTGTGTGCATAATAAATATTGGTTTACTAAATGAATATTTCTAGTTTCTGCTAGTACAACTGAAAGGAATTCAATCTTTGATCCTTATCAGACTATGCTCCAGAATGCATAAAATCTGAATGTTCGAAAGATTTTGAAGCAGTGGCTTTTAAGAAACATACCCCAAAATTTATGATTACTGATCAGAAATAATTAGTTTGTTGTTAACAATATACATTTATAATAGTGACTTTTAAGATAAGTATAATAAAGTGCTTCTTGTTTTAGTCATTAGAATATAAAGTCCTGTTAAGTTTCAGTCTGAAATGTTGGTTCTTAGGGAGTGCACGGCCTAAGAATGATCAGACGCGCCAAAGTAAGGCAAGCACAAAAATGAGGCTTATTGAAGAGAGAAAGATAGGGTTATAGGGCAAGAGCAAGATATAGGTTTACAGAGCAAGAGACATACGCCACAGATGATGATCTGACCCAGTGTCGCAGCAAAGGGAGAGCAAGAGGAAGGGCACTAAAAGGGCCTGTGTTATGGTCTGCGTCTTGTTTTATAGTGCCCAGATTGGGACCTCCCATGTGGCTCAGACGTCACCATGGAACCACTTTGATTAGACAGTTGGGAGTTGCATTACTACACTTGCAGGTTGTCTAGGTCAGTTTCCAGACTCTATGGTACCTATGCTTCTTTGCCTCTGGGCTAAAGAGTCCTTTCGTACAATATTCTCTCCTCTACCAGGTATGGCAGTCACTAGGGAGATTAGGGTGGGGCAGGACCAAGATGAAGGCCACAACAGTCACTTTTGTTCCTAGGAGACCTGGAATTATCTACCTAACAATTATGTTTTTGAGCACCAAGAGAAAAAATGAAATCAACCCACAGAAATTCATGAAAGGAAGATTCCAAGATTCCAAAGAAAGAAAAAGAGGTTTTTAGAAACCTCTCAAATTGCCACAAACTAGTGCCAGCTATGGGCATTCCTATCATCGACAATTTGAGCACCTTTACATGCTCTTAAAACACAGAAATTCACTGGTGCTTATCATAAAATCTCTCCAGGTAATAGAAGTTCTAGGGGAGACATAAAATTTGCAAAGAAGAAAAGAAAGAAATGGTACTGCTTGAGAATATGAAGCTGCCAAAAAGCTGTATAACTTGTCTCTATCCTTCTATGAGGTTGCCACCTCCACTTACAGTTACCAAATAATAAAATCTAAATGTATATGTATCATTTGAATATGTGTGCCTAACAAATGAATGTAAACACATGGGTTGTTCAGTTCAATTGCTGTTTAAATTTTTGTGGAATGATAATCATTATATCAACTCTCCCACTCCAATCTGAGAATAAATTTCTTTATCCTTAATAGATGGTGCATAGGAATTGCCCCCAAATTATTAACCTCCCAGTTCCATGAACGTACTGTTGTTATTTAGAGCAGTGTTTTATAATGCAGTATCCTGCCCCAGTTTGTCCTTCTCAACATCACATTTGCTCCAGCTTTTATTCCTCTCCTTTCAACCTTAACATGGGTTCAATCCAGGTGCATTATTATATCATCTGAAATAGAATTATGAACTAAAATTTTCAGAGTTTAAAATTATCCTCCTCTCATCTGAGACAAAGGAAAAGAGTAATGTGAGAATGTAAGATGCTACAAGAGGGTCTGTTCATGCATTAGGCCCAAAATATACCTGATGTAGCTGCATTTTCTATACATGCTTGAGACTGGCTTTCTATGAAAATCCACACTTACAAATTGTTTCTTATAGCTGTATTTTTGAGTTTCTGTAAACATTCCTTATTATAGAAAAACATATAAGAATGTGAATAGGCTTTTCATATGTATACTCAAATTATATTTTGAACTATGAAAAAATATCCTTTCCTAACCTGAATGAATGTGTCAATTTTATGGACATTTTAAATAGTTATCTTCGACCAGGAATAGCTATTACGTGAGTTGTGAAATTTATAAAAATAGATACTCAAGCTCCAACACTGCTATTGATTCTGATGTAGTGTTCAGAAGCACCATACCATCTGTATAACTTTTAATGATCCACAAGTTATTACTTAGATCTCAACATCTATTAAATTTAGAAATACTGCTTAAAGTGGAGTTTCCTATATTAACATTAATATATCTAATTTTTCTATATCTTAGAACACATGGTGAAAATAAATAACAGTCACATTTAAACTTCAATATTCAAATTTTCTGATTTATGGTCTGACTTATTGAAAAGCAAACAAATCTCTCCCATATCTTTCTCTACAAATACCTTAATAAAAGTTTTAATAGTAAGCATATGTAGTGTGACTACCAAAAGGAGATGCAAGACAAAGGAACAAAGCTACTTAAGATGATGATACATACTCAAGAGTAGGTTAAACTTGAAAATGTTCTATTTCCATATACCTAAACTCTACTGAAAACACTAACTTTTGTACGTACCTAACAGTTGAAAATATTTATTCTGGCTATAATTTAACTTCAAAAATAAATTGTTTTCCTACGGACTAGGCAACTAGCAATGATTGTTAGTATATTTGAACATTAATATCTGAAAAGCCTCACAGGAACTTGATGCCATTAATTATGAGAAACTGTTGAATTCTTAATTTTAAATATCAGCAAATGAATTGTAAAAAAGGTTCATACTGTAGATATGCAATAATTCCTTGATGCACTCATACATACACAGACATACACACACACACACACACACAAATAAATACACCCAAATATAATCATTATAATTTGGAACACTTTTGAAAAAGAAGCTTAATTAATAATTTTTTGTCTCAGGTCTAATATAATTTAAAAAAAAATTGCAGAACTTAGAAAATTATCACTGAAGTTTAGGGTACAAAATTTTAAGTAAAGTTAAAACAACTGTTCCCTTAAAAACAAACAAATCTTAGAAATTTACCAAAGTTTTCAATTTAATAAAAAGAGCGGCATCCTGTATTTTATGTAGCATGGTGTATAAATTACACAGAAAACCTCCATTAATAGAATAGTAGAAGAATGGCGTGAAGAAAAAAAAAGGAAAATTATTTAAAATATAAAAATATGTGCAAGAAATTAAATATACATAGCTGATAGGGTCAGTGCTTCTGCAACTGATATAAGATGAAGACTGTATAAATCTGCCCTTTTTTGTTTATCAGCCATTCAAAATTTTCTGCTTCTAGCCAACATGTCAGCTCTACCATTTCTTTACTAGGGATGGAGACTAAGTGATTTAAAACTTCATTCCTAAGGAATCTGAACCCTATCTATATTTTTCTTCTAATATTTAGCACTGATGGTGACATAAACAGGGAACTTCAGGGAATGCTGTAGATTCCATTCATATTCTTCCCTGCTCCTATGTTATTTCTCTAGCACCATGTTATTTCTCTTTGACAGTAAAGATCATAAGCCCAGTCGACACCTTAAATCCACATTGTGTGATTTCCCAATATCCCAGCGGGATCCAGATACTTTTATACCTGCCTTTTAGAGGGCAGGAGGAGATGAGAAGTATAGGAATTCTGTTGGGGGGCAATAAGTGGTTGCTAGAGAGGATGACTAGACGGGAGAAGCAGATTGACTTGGAAATTATTCTCTTTACAAATTAAATTAACCTGAGAGACAGGTATCACATTTAAAATTATTGAGGCCAGGTCTGGTTGCATTCTAGATTTTCTTTCCTGCAATATAGTGGATAACAGGGAGGAGAAGGGAAGTTGATTGTTCTTTTGATGGGTCCGTCTGGTTAAGCAGAAAGTGGGAAAGCCCCTTCCAAGGGCCTGTTGACTTCAAAGGGTCATTAATTTCAAAATATTTTTTATATCAAGGAGTCATATTTTGGGGTTATATTTCCCGAACTCTTCACCAGCTAACTCCCAAGTAATTGGAATGGGAAGCAGTTGTCATTACATTTTTTGGATATAGCAAGTTACCCAAAGAAACACCATTTAGGGGAGGAAAATTATATAAGTTACAATTCCAGTTGCTGAGGGGGCAACTTCTGAAAAGTATTAGGTCATTAAATATGAAATGTCTAATTTTGAATCAAACATTTATTATATCTCAAATAAGAATTAATTGTACTTCTGTACAATTAATCAAAGTATGCACCTAAACTATCAATACAGTTGTGCCATCTTAACAGTAGCTTGTTTACGTCAGCAGCAAAGAAGCCTGGATAATGAGTGGTGATGAAATCACGAAAGTCATTTTCCACAGCTTATTGAGAATTGATCTAAAGGTCCCCAACTACCAGCTCCATTCCTGCTCACTGTTTATAGGCACAGTGATAACAGTTTCTCTGCCCTTTTTATATGAATTACCTTAGTAATAATGTATTAAATATTAACTGTTAGGAAAAAATAGGCACTATCCACGTCTCTAATATGTATAACATTTTATTAAGGGGTCAGATAATCTGGGGGCATTATTACAAGGCTGATTTAATATACAGTCAATAGAAAAGTTATATTACTCAATAGTCTCAAAATACTTTCATTGTTAGAGGTAAGGATCCTACAAGTAAGTTTTAATTGCTTATAATCCTAAAATCAGCACATACATTTCAGGCTGAATATTCAGATGTTTTATGACTAAAATTATTTTCAGTACCTTTCTTTATATTAATCTTTAATAAAGTTTTAAATTAATTGTAACAAAGGAAAAGCATTTACTTTTTTTTCAAATAGAGCTGGATAAATTTAATTTTAGGAAACTATGTGAGGTGATGAATGTGTTAATTAACTTGACTGTGGTAATCATTTCACAATGTATACATATTTGAAATCGAATGCTGTATACTTTGAATGTATGCAATTATTATTTGTCAATTTTACCTCAGTATAACTGTGGTGGAGCACACACATATGCTCTCATGCATTAAGCTTTCTTTTACTTGTCCATAAAATTGATGAATAAATAAATATACATTTACATCATCATATGTGATTACCCTTCAATGCTAGATTTCTAGTACTTAGTAGACATTTCAGACAGAACATCAAGGAAAAACACTGACCTTACTTTGAAAGCACTATCATCAGAGTTTTTCTCCCTGTGTATTCAGGTTTATAGTTAGAACATTTAAAAATGTAAATAGATTATACATAAAGATAGACATGATGATCAGCCACTTTCTGTCACTATGAGAGACTAAAAACTAACATTTCTTTCACATTTCATAACTACAAGTTATTTTCATATACATCATCTTCAAGAACTTTAAGTTATATAGGCAGATATAATTTATTTCCCCCATATATTTGAATAAATATAAGAGAACTGATAGTCATAGAGCATTGTGATTATTGATAATTAACTGAATAATTTTAAGAAAATAACTTTTGCACCTCAATTTTTTAAACTATAGGTTAGGACTCAGGGGTCCTCAAGCTTTTTAAACAGGAGGCCAGTTCACTGTCCCTCAGACTGTTGGAGAGTGTGCACTGTGGGCCTGGGACAAGTCAGCTGCTAAGCATGACAGGCAGCAGTGGCAAAAATACCCCAAGGGCTGGATAAATGTGCTAGGTGGCCCACATGTGGCCCACAGGCTGTAGTTTGAGGATGCCTGGGTTAGGTACACAAATATTCACTTTTCCTACTTCAAAGGGTTTCTACTAATACCAAGATAAGGCCAGAGAAAAGTGATTGTGTACTTGCAAAGAGTCTTTCTTTTTCACCTGTTTTCCCATTTGTACAACATGAGATAATCACTAGAGTTCTTTCTGTAACAAAAATTCTCTTATATATGCAATATATTATTGGCTGCCCATGACTAGGTTTTCGATCTACTTTAGAATGACTTTAGGTTCCAACTTACGTGACATTGATATTTTTGTTTCTCTCAACATTCATATTGTAGGATTAAAATTTTAAGACATTCTACTTCTGTTTTCCCAACTTGGATTTACTCAAGGTTAAGTTTGTAATGCATTCTTCTTCTTCTTACTTACCCTTAACAGAGATTAAGAGATTTGTTGGATCTATCAGGGCTTTAAGGGGAAATATAACTAAACAACAACAGAACACTTATTTTTAAAGAAACATATTTTTTATGCTATTCAGGTAGATAAACTCTCTCTTGTAAAGCCTTGTGTTAGTCCAAAAAGAGGATATTAAACAATGTGTGCTGATGTTCTAGAAAGAATTGATACCTCACTTTAAACATATTACTAGTAAACCAAGATTTTATAGTTGTAGTAAATGAAGCACTTTTACAGACACAATTTCATTAGACCCTAACCTCAGTTAAATTGTCATTTACAAAGGCTTGGGTCATCATTTTTACTACAAATGGTTTTAATCAAAAAGGAGAATGCTTAGAGGAACAGAACTGGCCAGTATGTTCTGTAATGCAACAGCTCCCCCATCTTACAGACAAAAGAATATAAACTGGAATTCTTCTTTTGATAAATAATATTAACAATGTCTATATTATTTTTAACCAATTATGTTTTATTTTCTAAACTCCTATAAAGATAAGAAACCTTATCATGGATATATCCATTCCCAAATTATCCATTATTTCTATATGATCTTCTAAGAAGGTAAAAATTCTTATAGGACATGGAAAATGATGTATCAGTGACTAGGATATTTAAAATTCATCCTGTAAGGATGAATAAATACAGTATCAATATGCTAAGCTTACTGAACATGTTCTGGTAATGTAATATTTGCATTTATCTGCTTATATGCTTTAAAGTGATGTGTTTCTACACAGTCTTGTTTAAAGTTTCTTATACTTTGATCATGTAATAACAGTGTTCAGAGTATCTCTCCAAAATTAGTTTGACTCAATATTTGAAGAAATACTTATTTCCCATTTTTAGTCTTGCAAAAAAACCAAAAAAAAAAAAATATTAAGCAACTGACCTCAGGTCTCCTTAATAATGATTACACAAGTAATTCAATTAAAAATCCTAAAAACGATTTACTCAAGACAACTTCAATTAAAGAATTTTTTCCTGAAATTTCTGGAAAATTACATCTGCGTATATACAAATTAATATTTCTGAAATTATTTTACATAATATATAAATGAAAATTTCTCATTATCAAAAGTTTTATGAGACCCTATGTATTATACTGTAGAGTTTTTCTATATTTATCAGTATGGAACAAAAATTGTAGGAGTGTCAGGAAAAAATGCTACTACATTTAATGTTGTAATAATGAATAAATTAAAAGAGAGTTAAGGTATTTTTCATTTTACAATGAAGGTGCTCAGCCTATTAATTGTAAAGCAGATTTAAAAACTCATTTTTTAACACTGTGCAAGATTTAATTCCATTTGGGAATGCCCCTTTCCTGCCTAACCTGAGGACTTTTCACAGAGAAAAAAAAAATATTGGTCAAGAATGCTGAATGTTTAACAATCCAGCCATATGACACATTTGTAGAACTGGTGATGCTGAGACCAGTTTGTTGACTAGCTGAAGCTGATTGTGCACATTTCTTCCCAAATCTGTATTCACTGACCTCATATAGCAGCTTGAAATCGGTCAAGGTTGGACTATTTCAACCATGGAAATTGGCATGGGTTACACATCAAAATTTTCACTCTTCTCTTCTTCAAACCTCCCTCCAGGATAGTTGTTATAAATTTATCAGCAATCTACAGCCTGTAACTTATAAAATACCTTGTAGCATCGAGAATTTGCTTTTGCTGTACATTCTGTGCAGTATTTCTAAAATTGCTGAGATTCCTCCTATTGGTAATTCCCTAGCTCTGTGATGCCAGCACAGAAACCTAGAACTCTTGTTTTTGCTTTTATATTTACTGCATCTAAATTGTTATAGAAATACATTTGGTAAATGAGAGCCATTATCTAATATATGAATTCTAACCTAAAAATTCCATGATTTGTTATCTTCCATAAAATTAATTGTTGCCTTACATAATTAATTCAATAGATTCTGTAATTTTGTGATTAGTTTACAGAAAGAAGAAAACTTTAAAATCAATGTAGTAAGTAACCTTCAAACTACAACAACTTTATTTTTGATGCAAATAATTTGTGAATATGTATAGAACATTAGAACTATCTGCATACTTTAAGCATTTTCCTTAAGAAATCAACAACTAATTTAAAGGCACAAATACAACAGAAGTAGAAGGTAGAGAAAAATTAAAGAAAATAATACAAGAAAAATCTAAATAAAATGTGTGTTTATTAAAGTGCTTTGAAATTCAAAAAGGTAGTTTCCTGAGTCCCAACCAAGAGTTTCTGGTTCAGGGGTAGACCTTATAAATTGCATTTCTAAAAAAGATGCTATCCCATTATGAGAAAAGCTGCTCTAAAAGTACACGTCATCTAAGTACTGACTTTATCATCATGGCTAACCACTTTGACACTGACAATCACTCAAATCTTTGAAACATGAATCAAACCTTTGTCTAATTAATAAGCCGCAGCACCTTTTAGAAATATAATTAAAATCTTATTAAGGTTATTAGCCTCAACTGGTTGATCTACATAATGAAAAACACAAAGAGCTTAGATTTTCTTGAAAAAAATATTTTCTGAAATTCAGTAAGTCAAACAGCAATTTTGAATTTACTTTTTCTTATATTATAAAATAATATTCCTATAATGTTAAGATTTTTCACAAAGTTTTTGTCCTTGGAATCAAAGTGCTCGTGTGTACTGTTAGAAGAAAAACCTGCATCTATCCAAATCCTAGCAAAAGTTGTGATAATTGATGATTGGTGAAAAGCAAGCCAAGGTATACGATTTTGTCTTCTTTCTTTTTTTTAAGTTGAATGTTTATGTTGTGTTTTACCATTTATTTACTTTTCAAATACAGTTGTCAACTACTAGTTTGTTCACAGATTTTTTGTGTAGCTTGTTATAATAATATATCTACCACAAGACCTTTGTGCCTCAAAACACAAGCATTTAAATATTTTTTACATGCCATCATTATAAATTTAAGTTAAAATATCAGTAAGAAAAGTCACACAACAATAAAAGTAAATATCTATGGAATGGCTCAGACAGGACAATATGTACCAGCTTCTATCATTTCCTAGAAAGAAATGTTCTTTCTTCTATCTGGGGTTACTTTTTCCTAGATAGAATCCCTTACTAACTTCTTAGGTACCTTGCTCCAGCAATCTTCTCATTTGAATAAGTGATCCACACTCTTTTCTTAGATTTCTTATCTCCCATTTCTTCTTGACCTACTGCAAAGTGGGTCTGTCATCTGCTCTCAAGAAACTATTCTTGCCACTGAAACTATTCTTGCTAATACCCCTAGTGATATTCCATAAATCCTTTCCAATTACTCTTTATATGACTAATCTCTGTAAAACATTTGATACTGTTCACCAATTCATTTATTTAAATTCTTTATGCCTTTGATTTTCCTAGTATCATTTTCAACTCCTAATTAAGATATATTCCTTTTCAACTTATCTTCATCTCTTTTATTCATCAACTCCTTGGCTATTTTAGACTTCCAGGGTCCATCTTTAGTCAGACGTTATTCACTAACTCTTAATTAATCCCATGGTCTTGATGTTCATCTGTAAATTAATGATTTTCAAATTGTATCTCCATCCCAGATTGCTCTTCTGAGCTTTACTTATGTATGCAAATGGAAATCTTTCTTTTCATGAAAATATGTTTAAAAATGGAATTAATTATTTTCACCCAAACTAGTTTTCTTTCTACATCCATATATTAGTATACTAAAGACCCCAACATGTTCTTTTCTGTCTCCATACTAACTTCTCAGAAAACTTGCCCAAATTTCTTTTTAGAGTCTGGCTCCTATGGCTTTTAGCTGAGCAGACTGCATTATTCCATCCCCATCAGGGTACAAATGAATAGTCTAATCTCTTTTCTGGTGTTTGAAGTTGGGGCATAGACAGAATGTGGTATTAGTAGTGGGAGCTGAATTGGGTAAAATTATGTGAGGTGATCATATATGGGCAATGTTTTCTAATGATGGAGTAGGAAAAATTCTGGTCTGAAGAAAAAGGTTAAAAAACCCATATGAAAGGAGCAGCAGAAATGAGACACTGTGCTAGTCTAAAAATGGAAAAGATGCAGAAATTAGCTGCTTTGTTTCCCCACATCTCTTTAGTTCTTCTGTACATCTTTTTTTTTTTTTTTTTGAGTTATTTCAGACAGTTCAATATAGTCCCAGTAAATTCTGATTGAGATACCTGGGAGTCAACTTACTTTATTCTAATAGTAAACTATAATAATTAGCCATTAGCCCCGATAGATACTAATTCCTCATCAACTCTTGAATCCCATCTTTTCACTCAATTAACCTCTTATTTCTCACCTAATTTCCTGTAATTCTCTTTTAAGGAGTATGTTTTTTTTTTCCATTCATCCTCAGTCATCCCTCCATCTTTCATACTGGTGCAGGACTAACCATTAGACAATAGAAATTCATGTCTACTATTCTGCATCATTTACTAGCTCCCTGCTGACTATCAGATGAGGTGGCCACTTGCAAAGCACATAAAACACTCTAGGTCCAGAACCAGGCCAGCCTCAGATTATCCTGAGGGTTTATTGCTTTGTTCCTTTGTATTTGGCTCATATCATTCTTGCTACCTGAAATACCCTTCTCTACCTTGCTGCCTGGATCATAACTACTTATCTTTCTAGATCCTGCTGAAGTGTCTACTTTTGCAAACCTCTCTTGACCTATCATATAGTTGATTATTACTTTCATTGGAATACTCGCACATATACTCTCACACACATATACATTATTCTTTTTCATTTCATTTACTTACTTAAATGCCTTTCCTTCATTCCAGAAAATGTCCTCCTTGTTGGTGGAAAACAACACTTTATTACTTATGAAGCATTGACTTATTTATTATGATCTGCCTAAACCTATAAAGTTATAAGTATAATCCAAGATAGAGCTAGGTTTCAGGATTCTAAAGAATGACCATTGGGCTATGTTTTAGTCCATAACCATATTCACTTCCTCTTCAAGAAAAAGTACAATTTTAGAATTATAATAATTTATACTATACCTCTTTTAATTGTCAAGAAATTCATAAATTCCAAGTCTTATTTATATTAATTATTCATAGCACTTCATACTGTGGTACAAATTATTGCTTCCTTAGAACTGTAATTTACTTTTTCCTCCTCAAATTCCATAAGTATTTTTTAAACTAATTCCTTTTCTGTAAATATGGCTGAATCTCTCCTCTTTACAACAAGGAACCTTATTAATGTGTTTGGAGAGCAGAGAGAAGGAGACAGTGTTGTCAATTGACTTATTCCTTTCTCTACTTCTCTGCATAAAGCATGGCAAAGTTAATCTACAGTCTTTGTACATCATGTTTTTTCCTTTAAATTTAAAAATAGTAATTGAAATAGCTGATCTATAAATTCCTTTCTAACTTAAAATTTTTGTTCTTGGGAAATCCAAGCATTTCCAAATATGAATAAAAAGAATAATTTGTAAAGTAATTGTTACCAATCAGCATATGGTTATATTACTATTTAAAGGCATATATTACTGTTATATACCATACATTAAAAATGCATTAATCACACATTTATTTCACAGACCTGGAGCAGTTACTATCTGCAAAGGTTTCCATGGCAGGCACAAAAGGAAAGTGTTCTCAGGCTTTCTGTCTGATTGTGACTATGAATGAGGAAATACAGGCATTTCAGAAACATGGGGAGGGGAGGGAGATAATTTTCACAACTCAGACATAGCCTTGTAAACAGAAGAAAGCTTGTTTTATTCCAATAAATAATCTAAAATTTGAGTTAATCTATATTTATAAACTACTTTTCCCTGTCCAAGTCTTCAAATATCACAAAATATTTTGATTATAGTAGCATACATATAAAAGGATAGGTGTTATATATTGAATTAATGATAAATGTCAATTCTCTGATAATAATTTTGAGTAAATCAGAGATACAGTGCAACTTAATGTTAGATTTGATAAAGCACTTATTCATCTGGAGTTAAGCTTAATAGATTTTATTCCAAGAATGTTTTATCATAAGTTTATATTTATAAAGACTGCAACAAAGACCATGCCAGTAATAGAAAATGGAGCATATCTCCAATTGCTTTTTCATCCTGATTGCTAAATATACAATAATTCCTATTGCCTTGGATTGCAGTTTCTCAAAGTCAGTTATTTTGTTTTCCCATTATACTGTTATTAGCTTAGGAAAATAAATTGAAAACATATTTTTAAAATAAACCTGCTATATCCCCATTGACCAACCTCTTTCATGTAAATTTTATGTATATAGCCATATGGCTCTATTTTATATTAAAATAAAAGAGGAGAAATTCAGGTGTTTGAAATCACACACAAAAGAAGGTTAAAACAAAGTCTGGCACATTATCTTATACATTGTAACACTTAAAAGATGAGAGAAATAAATATAAAGTTAGAAAAAAAAATAACAAAAATAAAGGAAGTCTTTGCATTCACTACATTAAAAAGTTATCACCTTACTAGAATGTGAGATCCTGAATTTGCAGACTGTCCTCAAAGTTTAATAGCTTTTTTCAAATCTAGGGTTTGTTCTCCTGGGCTACACTTATTACTACTGCCTTTCAATTTGAGTATGTGCTTTTTAATGCACACTATGGCTCAGATGCATTGCACTGTAGGGATGAAGGCAAAGTTTTCCCTTTGCCCTCTGTGAAGGTTGGCTGAAAAATCAACTCACAAAAGGCAGATTAACTGGGAAAAAGACATACAAAATTTATTAATGTGTACATGGGAGCTTTTAGAATGAAGACACTAAGATACAAGGGAAATTGTCTGTTTTTCTGCTAAGGTTCCACAAAGTATAGACAGCCATGCAGAAATACGATTACACAAAATAGGTATGGTTTAATGCTAATAGACTGAGTGGGGAAACCCAGCAAGGCCTATATAGTTTCTTCTTGGCATTTCTAAGCATACATTCCTTCCTTCTGGATAGGGGGCAGGACCCTGTCTAAAATGGGAGTCTTATGACCTACAGTCAAACAAGTAGGTCAGAGGGCAGATAATTTCTTTATGGCCAGTTTTTACACAGAAAGTAGGAGGGAAAGTTAGTGTAGTATTTTTAGGTTTTATGGCTAGCTTTATGGAAAAGGGGTTCTGGTTTTTATGACTAGGCACTGGGGAATGGGACTGAGAGACAGGAGTGCAAGAGAGCAGATAAAAACTTTTGCTTCTGAGGCTGATTCTGAGGCCTTCATGTTAGAGTATTGTTTTCTGAGTCCCAACAACAACAAAGGAAAAAAAAATAGCAAATGAACCCCAGTGAGAGAGATTTTGTACCTAAACAGTCAATGCAAATACAGTAAAGTAACCATAAGTTTATACATTCCAAAAAACAGAAAAATATATTCAAGAAAAGTAAAATTAGCTTTCAAAGAGTAGCTGCCACTTGAACATTTCCTATATGAATGTAAAATTATCTTGCATATTTTTACAAAGAAGAATGTTTTCACATTTACATAAACTAGTCTAGGTATGACTGTTCTACATATTTTGTTTTCCTTCTTTAACATTTTAAGTTTCACTGTAAGTTTCCACTGGAGCATTTTCTGTAAAAGTTTCCAGAAATCTCCTTCATAATAACTATTCAAAGACATACTGGCCTAGTTCTGCAATTCCAAGAGAAGGCATTCCTGTGTTTGCCTGTTTGGTGTTAGAAAATATGCATACATTTTGCCTATAAAAGGATATTCTCTTACCAAGGATAAATCAGAAGTTATTAAGTAACAAAAGCAGGAAGGAGGATATAGTTGCATAGTGTAAAGATAGAACACAATAAGCAGAAATGCCTTTAGAAGGTTGAGGAATCCATCTCATAACAGACGGGCAATTTTCTAAATGAATGAGTAATACTGACTCCAGTCAAGGTTTCCAATAGGAGGTCACGGAAAAGACACTGCCTTATTCTAGTTCACTGCCTCAAACAAGTGTCTGTCTAAAAAGTAGTAAAATTTTTACTTTTTAAATTACTAGCATGTTCACATTTAAGACAAAGTTAAGATTTAAAACTGCAGTTCAGCATTCAGTAAATTGGAAAAAAAATAAATGAAACTCATTAAAGTGTTAAAAGATCCATTATATGTGCCTGGGTGTGTGTGCATGTTTTAGACAATTCTACTTGTTTTTCTTATAAACTATCCATTTATCCCCATCTTATTACAAGGGGATAAAATAAACATCTCTGTGGAATATAAGACAATGCTTTTGAAAACAGAATTAGTGCTTGAAGTTAAAAAGTAAAATACATTCCTAGACAACATATAGAGACTTGTTTATGTGGTTCTCAGTAGTTATTAACTTATAATTTGCCTTTATTCTTTGCTTTCCCCTCTTTTTGTTCCTTTCCTGATGTAGTGCCCCTTTTGGTATGAAAGAAAACTGGAGAACAAGAATATATCTTAGTTGATGGAGTGAATATCAGGAAATACATAATCATGAAACATACTGCTTGTGAAAATGAATGAGTGAATAAATACATAACTTTAATGCCAATATTTTCACACTTTTGGTTACATTCTTCAACACAACAGAAAATCAGAATAATCTTGAAAGATTTCTATCAGAAAATGCAGCAAATCCTCAAATTTATAAAATTATAAAATCTAACTATAACCAATGCTGGCCACATATGTTTGAAAATCATACAGAAAAGAATGCAATGTCATGTAATTTTTCACAGTGACTTACCATGCAAGTTTTTTCTTCATTCCTAACTTCTGTTGATCATAAAAACCAATATAAAATATATAATATGTTCCCATAATCAGTGCCTTAATGATAATTTTTCAACAATATATTTTTTGGTTTTAAAAGGTTCAAATTTTATAAAATTATCAAATGTTAAAACATGACAAACAATACACAAAATAAACTAATGTTTTATGTTTTTGCATATCCAAACAAAAACTAAATATATAACATTACAGTTTAGATTGATAATTTATTAAGTTAAATTAACAGTTTAATGTTGGCAATAGAGAAGTTTACTTTAAAGGAAGTGGAAACATTTTATTGAATAGCAATATAATACAATTAAAAATACATAAAACTAATTATATTTTCTACAAATATAAATGTTAATGAGCATTTTAATAAATTGGAGGGCAAATAATATAACATCTATATTTAATAATGTTTCTATTTTTATTTTCATATTGTCCTACTTTTATTTTCAACATTTTTCTTAATTTTTATAACAATTAATATAATATTTTTTTTCCTCTGATGAATTCTAGCTACCTCAAGAGTGGTGAAGATACATTACATATAGTAACTAGTCTGAGAGGCAAGGACAAGCTAGATAAAATTCAAGGAAGCTCCTTTGATTACTTTATTCTTAAAGTAGTCCTCTTAAAGGGGAGGTATTTAAGGCATTGGTACAAAACTTCTAAAAAGCATTTTGAGGGTAAATAGTGTCTCAAGAGAGCAACTTGAATATTCAAAATTTTGCTAATTAATACTTCGCCAAGATTATAGAGTATTTAATATAAAGGAAAATAAAAATATTAGAATATTTTAGGCATCTTCCTAAGGATTTTATATCAGAAAATTTTTATAAGAAGATTTTCTTGATTAAAAGGTAGATTACTTTGAGAGACTGGGTGATTTGTAATATATTCTCAATGAAATTAGTCATTCATTATACTATTTGAAATAGACTAATGTTAGGAAATAAAAATGATATATATGGAGTACCTTCTTCTACTGGGTAGTTTATAGAGGCAATCATTAAAACCTCTCAACTGACCACAAATCTAAGTATTCTAATTTCCATTTTAAACTCATAAAATTGAAAGATTCAGGCTACAATTAAATGATTTCCACAAGTAGCAGCACAGTGAATCTCAGAACCAAAATTGAAACCCAGATGTTCTATTCCAAAACTTGGTTGAGTAAATCCCTTTTGCTATATCTTCTACTGAAGTAAAGGACTTTATCCAGGTATTTCACAGACTACCTCACAAGGCAATTTGAATGAATGTGGGGAAGCAAACCAAAAACTAGGAGCGATAGAGAAACTACTATTGTAGTTAATAGAAGGTGGTTCCAGAGATCTCACAAAAGAACACAATTGGGCTTGATAACAAATTGTAGTTGGTGAAATAAAATCAAGTAGCTGGTGAAATAAAGTCAAGATCATAATGTAATAACTTGCTTGTTGGTCTATTAACCTCTACTGGATGGTAAACTCTACTATGAGGGATAGAGGCCCAGAGATTTATGGTCAGTTTTCTATCCTCTCTGCCTGTTGCAGAACTCTGCCTATCACAAAGCATTAAATGAATTTCCATGGAATGAACAAAACTGCAAATAGATAAATAAAGGCCATTGTGTGGCAAAGAAGTTTGGTGGTAAACAGTCACAGAAAGGAATCCTTTACATTACAGAAATCACAGGCACTAAGAACTGAGAAATAAATCCAATGGAACTTTAATATCAGGGTAGCCAAAGGACTGCAGTCAGTTAAAGGACTAAGAAGACTATGGATGTAAAGTGTGAATAAAAGACTGAACAGGAACCCAATCTTCTCTCTATACAGGTCATGATTAAAGGGAGAAAATAAACCAGTAAAGGGATTAGGAGGCAAATTATCTAATTATGCTTTAGAAATCTATGTTTAAAAATAATTGTTCTAAAAGAAATGATCTGCCTTCATGTAGATAAAACTTATTAAATATCATTTATTTTAATGAAAATGCATCTTTAATAAAATAAATTGAAATTAATTTTTAGATCTAAGTCTTCAGGGGCTTGTGAGAAATCCAATCCTGAGGTCTCAACCACATGAGGGTATCACAGTACTGCCAACTTGTGGCCACCTGCCTGAAATTCAGGGGTAGATTTTGGAGAAAAATATGAGAAAACTGAATTTGTAAAACTAAAGATAAAAAGCAAAAGCTATGCTATATACTGCTTCATCAGGCTTTTAATATAAGCATGTTGAAAAAGTTAAGTACCTAGAATTTCAAATAGCTTGTTATTTACGTCTAAAATGATTTGTTGTGCTTTCCAGTACTCATAAATCAAGCCATAACAATAATAATTGTTTTGCTTTGTTTTTAGATGACTTCATGGCTAGCTTCATTTTAGAATAAAGTTTCAATATCATGTGGAAGTATTTCTGAAATGACCTATATATACATAATTTTCAAAAATGTTTCTTCAAAAGTTAAAAAATAGATGTGAATAACTGTTTTATAAGCGTTATTGAAAATATAAAAAGCAACGTATGCAAAAATAGCTCCATTCTTAACATTCAATTGAGTATGCAAAGTTAAGGATGAGGTACCCCTATTTCCCATATAGTTAAACACACTTTGCTGGAAAGTCTACTTTTTAGAAATTAAGTTGGTTTCATATTTCCAAGGTAGGTAGACTGCTAGTCACTCATAATTTAGTTTGAATTGGCCTGATATAATTGTGGGTTTTTTCCCTAAAAGTTTAATTAGATCCATCTTATGTCACTAAGTGAGAGTTTTGATGAGAAGAAGAAATCATTCTTCTCCAAGTTAGATATTCCTAGAAAGAATGATGCACTTTGGGGATCTTGTGTAGCTAAATAGGAACGCCACATAAATACGGGAAGTTGATACTGGGATATAAGCAAATAAGCAAGAAGAAAAGCTGGATATGAATAATAAAATTTACTTCTGACTTTCAATATTGTTTAAGAATTGTTCTTTCTCTATAGCAAGTTTATCTCTGAAATAATCCTTTTTCTTAGAGCTCTTTCAAAAAGTCCTTGCCTATGACATGATCTCACAAAAAAATTGTTTATGTGTCTAAAATTGAGCTTCAAATATCATTTTTTTACTTAGTAAAAGAAAGACCACTTCCACCCAGTAACTTATTGGATTTTTCAGTGCTAGTTCCAGTTTTCATTAGGTACACATTGATCTCTTACTGCACCAATATTATGATCTGTGATAATACAGATCATAAAGATAATAAAGATAGGTTATGATAATAAAGATATAGGAAGAATATAAAATAAATGTTTTTTAAATAAATCAGTAAAAAAAATCAAGAAACACTAAAATGAGGGAGTGTTTTCTGTAACTGAAAGGAATATTAAGTACTAAATACATTTGATTTTTTTTTTTTTTGGTCCAATGAGAAATTTGTTTACCTATGTATGACATAGATAACCTAAGTCTTGAACTATGGTTAAAGGTCAGTTGAATTATGCTTTTGGTAAGATTGAGTTGCCAAAATACACTGTACTCTAGAACTTGATGGTCAGGTACAACATCTGAAAAATGCTCCTAAAATAAGCAGACTTCTTTTCACATTTAAAACTATGTAGGGTACATCTATGATAGTGATTAAAGAAAACTTCAAGGTTTGGATTTCATTTATTCTGTTTCATCAGTTTTTAAAAAGTGATATCCCTTCATTTCAGAAACTTGTATTTCCTTGTTGTTTCTTCACACCATTTTTTGGTTTTGAATTAATAGGTAACTTATTATATCATATTACATTATATTAGTAAAAAGAATGAAAGGCTTATAGCTCATCGTGATTTATCATCCAGAGTATTGGGAGATAAGATTTTCCCAATTTAAAATAAGCTTCTTAAAGCATACATGAAACAAAATATTAAACAAAGTAATAAGTTACCACATCCTTCAATTCCCATTAATAAGAAAATCCATAAGGCGTACAAACTCATTGTTAACATCATTTTTAAAATAGATCATAACTTTCTTACTACCTTAGGAGAAACTCAAATGTTAAATAATAATATAAGCAGAAATTCAGGTTACTTTCTTTTTTTTTTTAATTTTTTTTTATTTTGGCATATTATGGGGAGGTTACTTTTTGATAGTTATCATTTTAACTGCGAAACATTCACATTTCTTTGACCCATCCCAAATCAGTAAAACACCTTTTTTTTCCCCCCAAATGCTGGATTAGTCTGAGAAAATTGGCAGTCCAACACGTATGGCCCTTGGTTCTTAGAAAAATGACCTGGGAGAAAGAGAAAGTTAAAAGGATTTTAAAATGATTTGGTGTAAACAGTAAGCCCGGGGACATATTAAGAAAGTCAAGGCAGATATTCTATTGAGGAAAACAGTCAACCTAAATTTTTTATGGAAAAAATTACTCGTTTTTAAATGCTAATGTATAAAGAAATACTATCTTGCAAGGAACTTGTTTAAACTCTTATACATATACCAACTTCACACTTGGCTAAAATCAACAATAAGTATATAGACAAACCAGAATAGTTCTCAATCTCTCCTCTCCACAGCAATAAAATAAAAAAGAACCCTCTCTTAGTTTTGGTATTCTTTGGGGAAAAAATATCCCAGCCTCTGCCTCAAGGTCTTGCCTCTTTTAAGTGACAAGCACACAAAACAAAGCTTTCTTCTTCCTTTCTCTCTGAAAATTCTAATCAGCTTGTGTAGGAGGGAAAAGGAAAATACTGTACCTGGAGAGTGAAAAGTTATCTAGCTATAAGAGAGATTGTTTTCTATAGATGAGGTGAAATGGAGTAGTAGAGGAAAGCACTTTCAAATATAATGCATGATATACAGGAAGGCCAAAGCAAACAGAGAGGGCTTGTTTTTTTTTTTTTTTTAAGCCTGGTAGTATTCACAACATGAAGAGATGAAGGGACACTGAAAAGTTATGCATTATTACTCTCTACATTAAGGACTCATTGATTTCACTTTTCTGAGAGACAGAGAGAAAGACGGAGAAAGAGAGAGATCGAGCGCTTTTTTAAACAATATACTATTTGAACTCTGTCCTGTTCCCAACCCTTGACTTCGTACAGCTGGCTAAGTGTCTCTCCTCCCTACCTCGATCCGGACACTATTCAGTCCATCAGTGCAAGGTCTTTGGACTTCTTATTCAGTATCTCTCTATATACTTCAGTCCCCAGAGGGAACTGCAAATCCTTATCTGCTAGACTTTACCGGTGCCTATCAGCTCAGCAGGAAAGGGTGGCAAGTGGGACAATCCTGAGAGAAAAGGAGTCACCCCCGCTTCCTAAAGTACTTGGAAGTGCTCGCTCGGATGTGCCTGTAGTCCCGGCTGGTGCAACTCCATCGCTCTCCAGTGAAGTCCCAGAAACAACCAAGTTTAAAGTGGAACGAGGATGGAAGCACTTTCTCTCCCCGTGCCTCTGTGGGTCTGTGGCCTCGGTTCGCCGCAAGTCCTCGCCGTGAACTCGGAAACCCCAATTTTCCACTTCGGGGACCCAGAAGCTACAAGGGAAGCGCTAATGGTTTTAGTGGAGACTCCCCTGGACTTCAGTGGTGTCCGTCGGTGTATGCGTTCGCGGTGTTCCTTTGATTTATTAGTGCCGCGCAGTCTCCTCGCGGCAGGGAGTTTGACCCTCCAGCTCTCGAACGCGGATCCGGTACCTCCCGCGCGCCGGAGAACCCCGGAGCCGCAGAGCTGGCGGCGCTCGCCCACCTGGAGAGAGGCTGCGCGGCGGGAACCGCAGCCCAGAGCCGCGCTCCTCGGAAACAAAGCGGACAGTCTACGCGGATTCCTAAACCCGGGATTGCACCGGGAGACGGAGGGAGGAGAGGGGCAGCAGAGGAGAGAAAGGAGATGCGAGCAGTTTCCACCTAAAGCACTTGACTACGCGGGTTCTTCCCGGACAGAGGCGGCCGTGTGCGTCTTCTTCACGCAAGGGTACACGTGTGCGCGCTCGGGTGAGCGCGCGCGTGTGCTCAGGTATCCGCTAGTGTGTGCCCCCGCAGGGCAACGATAAAGCCTGACAGCGCGCCCTTCATAGCGAAATGAGAGAGCGCCCTATCCAAGGAGGCCGCCGCTCCAGAGCCTTTGCCAAGTAGGCCAGGAAGAGGCCCTTATTAGCTACCTTCCCTTTGCAGCCCCCAACTCTTCCATTCCCTTTGGGGACAGACTGGTGTCTGGGCCAGCCAGGATCCTAGCTGGAAGGGGAAGTGTGTGCAGAGGCTGAAGACCACGTGCTGGTAAACCGGTGGAGGCAAAGCAGTTCAGGGCTCCAACAGAATGGAACTGCGAGATTTCACTCCGGGGTTCTTAGCCAGAAGTCTTTTCTGGGGTTTCCAGATTGGTGGGAGTGGGGGATAGAGTCGGGGGTAGAAGCACTTGGAGTTTTGTCGGAGTCTAGAGCAAAACCAGGTGAGGGCCTGGGGCAGATGCCTCTCCGTGGGGCCCTGCCTAGCCTCCTCTCCGTGGCACCTGTCTCCTGCTTCAGACCCTTCCCCTGTGCCGGTGACCTTAGAGGTAGGCCTGGCTCATGACGACTCCCTTTCTGTCCTTGACATACTAAAATGTGGCCAACTGCAGCTCTCGTCTGGTGCTGAGCTAATCTCCAAATATAAATGTTCTTTTCAGAATTCGCTTTCATCTGGTTAGTAAGTAAACCACCGCCCACAACTAAGGGGACACTGGAAGCCAACCTCAGCTGACTGAAACCCCAAGTCTGTAGCTCTCCGTCTCAGATTTTTCCAGCAGGTTATAGCTACTGACGTTTCCCACTGCCATTAAGTAGCTGCAGCCTCACCCGGTGACACTTTATTCTGTTACCACTGGGCAGTGGGCAAGGAGCACATTCCCTTTTCGCAGACAGCTGGGGACGCCCCTGGAAGTTAGCCTTCATTCTCCAGGTTTTCCGCCTTTCCCCCTCCCCCCGCCTGCAACGCCCACGCGCGCCTCCTCAACCCGGGGATTTCCCAGAGCTTCGCCGTTCCGCTGCGCACGCCCCGGGTGAATCGGTCCCGAACCGGTCTGGTGGGGAGGCGCGAGGGCTGAGAACAGCAAGTTGGCCCCGGCCGGGGTATCATCGGGTTCTCGGGGTCTTGTCTGACTCTCGGGGTCTGGGCGGCGCGGCCGCTCCCGTCACTGCGGCGAGGGCTGGGCTCACGGCCGCGCGCCCGCCGCCGCCGCCGCCTCCATGCTGCAGCGCGGGACGCAGTTCCTCCGGACCGGGCGGCTGCCGGTGCCAGCACGCGCCGCCGCGGGGAGCCCGGCGTTGGGGCCGGTCCCTGACTCGGCCGCAGCCTGGAGCCTCCGTTTCCTGCCTAGCGCCTGAACTGCGGGCTCGCCCCGGCGCCGCGGCCGGCGGGCGGGGCGCTGTGTGCAGCGGCGCGCAGGGAGGCGGTGAGCGTGTGCTGAGCTGCCTGAACCATGGGCTGTGTGTGTGTGCCTGTGTGCGCGTGTGTTTGCGCGTGTTTTTCCTTCTTCCCGTGAGGATGTGAATGGTTTCGCAGCTGGCTGTTCCCATAGGATTCTCGACTTTGGGGAGCTGTGGACTGTGAGCACAACCCACCCATATAATTTGTTTTGCACGCTTGGTTATAAGGAAAAAAGCGCAACTGGACGGGGGTGGGGCAGACCAACGAAACCTGGAAATACACACACACACACACACACACACACACACTCACAAGCGTGAGGAAGAGTTGAAAGACTTGAGAAGACTTTGATAACCTCCCAGCTGGCCCTTCTGTTTTCCGAAAAGATTCTGGATGTTTGCTACCTTTTCAAGTCATCTTGGCATCCCTCTAGTGTTTTGTAAGCTGCTTTCCATCTAGCTGCGTGTGTGTGCGCGTGTGTGCGCGCGTGTGTGTACGCGCGCGCCTATCTGATGCATTTGACTGTCTTTTATCCAACTGCCCAGAAGCAAATGTGTTAACTCGGCGATGCCCCTCCATGCCCAGGTTATTGCAGAGCGCGGAAGACGCCCAGACCCATTTTCCTGGCAGGATTCGGAGAAGCTGCTGGGTTGTGGACCCAGGTGCGTGGATTGCTTTACCCAGAAGCTTGGAAAACGCCGGTATTAACCTGCTTCCAGGTACATCACAAGGTCAAGAGAGGGTCTTGCAGCTGTCTTGTTTCCGTGCACCTGGACCTTGCTGTCTTGGCCAGAGGGATATTTACGTTTCATTCCACAGCATTTGAAGCCAAAAGTTCAGCCCTTCTAGGTGGTTTGCTGTGCAAACAAGGTAATGAAGATTGCTTTTCAAACTGCTTAACAAAATCCCTGACTCTTCCCCAGACCTTTCTTGGCTTCCTGTTCCCCACCAAAATGTCAACAGCTCTTGAATTACATGGATTTGGGTTGGAGAACTTGAAGGAAACGTAATTAAACTGCTATGCGTGAAAGCTCTCTTTGCTGCCTGCGGTCTGGTGGACTTCAAAGCCGACCGTGAGAAGAACCAGTTCCCTCCTTGCTTTTTCCTCCCCGTGCGGTGCTGGGTGTGCGTGTGCAAGTGTGAGTACAAGTGCGCGCGCGCCCGGGTGCGAGTGTGTGAGTGTGCGTATGTTAGTGTGCGTGTATCTGTGTGTGCGTGCGTGGCCGCCCTGCCTCTGCCCGCTCTCTGGGCGCTGAGCCGCGGGTTTCATGGGGCGATCACCACGGATCCCCCGCCCGGCGCGACCTGCGGGCAGCGGCGGCAGTGGCAGGAGCCGCCTCTCCGACTCCCTAGGATGCGGGTGCTGAGCTATGGCAAAGGGCAGAGAAGTGAACAAGCTCGGCATATGACTGTGAAAGCCACCTGGAGCCACCTTGCCGGGATTGTACCTGCGGGCAGAAAGTCTTCCTACGACAGACCGTCTTTTCCCCTAGAGGCACCAGGTAACAAGCAAATGACTATTCGCCTCTCCCAGTTTCCGTTTGATCTTGTTTCTAGTGTCTTATCTGCATTGCAGGCTACTTTACTTATTAATGTTTTGAAAATCATTAGGAAGGGCTGGGTATCCAAGGGCGCCTGCTCTGTGATGTTGTAATACAATTTCTAGTAGGTGGAATATAAATTTATACCTGAGCACCTAATCTAGTAGTGAAAGCTAAGGGAATATGGATATGCTCCACCCTAGTGATATTTTTTAGAGCTAGGCGTGTTTAACCTGTCTGAAGATGCCAGAGATTAAAATTCTGTGTTTCCTTCGGGCTATGGTTGCCATGGACCATTTGGTATCCAACCCTCTCCAGATTGTGCAGCGTGAGTGGGTGTTTGGTTTCCACCCATCATTTCAGCCAAAGAGCGTTTTGACCTCTCTCTACTTCTGGTGCCAGGTGGTTTTCTTTTTTTTGTTGTTGTTGTGGACGAGCTTGCCAGATCCTTTTAGCAGCTGAAAATTACGCATCTGGAGACTTTGACCCGAAATGGAGTTTTCTTGGGACTTGCTTTGCATGGATGGGAATTCATTGTCAGGGATGTGTGTGATGAGATATGGTGTTTAACTGCATGGGTTTCCTTTTATGTAGCAGAATAAATCCATGTAAGAAGTCCTTTTTATATCTAGGAGAAGGAGGCTAAAACCTTAACCACCACCCAATACCATCCCCAGCTGTATTGTCTCCCTTGCAGAGAAGAGCTTGTGTGTGCGTTTTTGGTTTTTTTGTTTTGTTTTGTTTTGTTTTTGTTTTGTGTCTGTGTAATAGGTATTTAGAAAATTCTTTTTAGTGCTTTGATTTGCAGGTTGGATTTGTGACTGCCTAATTAACATATTGGTCTGATATGTTAAGATGGAGATTCCCATGACCGGCTGAGCCAGAACAAATTTAGTTAACTTCCAAAGCCCCTTACCCTCGCACCTTATTTGTCTCATTTCCTTTTCCCTCACTTCTACATTCACCCCTTCAGAAAATTTCACTCCTTTCTGGAAAGCATTAGGATTAACAAGATAAAGCACTTCCAAAGTAGTCTCATCAATGTTTTATTCCATAGTGAAGACGGGCTGAATAATTCAGCTAAGGGAGTGCTCATTTGTCTCCCGCCTTTGGGAGCTGCCTGCTGGCTGCGTTCAGCGGAGGGTTTGGCCCCGCCAAGCACTGTGCGTCCTGCTCCAGGAGGCGGTGTGGCTGGGGCTACTTGGGGGCTTCTCTTTGCAAAAGCTGCTTCGGAGGTATAGGGGCGCTGCTTGATTTTTCTCCACTCGCTGCGTTTCTGTGGATATCCATATGATGGCATTTGCCGACTTCGAGCTGGCCGATAGCTGCTCTCCTTGTCCCTGTGAGCTGACATCCCCAACACCTCCTCTGGAGTCTGGTCTTGGCTGCTGCTGCAGCCTTCGCAGGCTGGTGGTGCTACAAGGCCGTGTATGCAGCCGGCTTTGGGGGCTGGGTTCTGCCACTGCAGCTGCCAGGCTGGCTTTGACAATTTCTCAGGGCGGGGCAGGAGAGCTCTGCTGGCCCCCTGGCAGACGGCAGGCTTGTCGTGGCCAGGCTTGTCGTGGCCGAGGTGGCCTCCTGGATGTGAGAGGAGGGAGATGGAGAGAGGCGTGTGGAGGGTGGTGGTGTCCTGCCTGTGGCTGCAAAAAAAGATCAATCTCTCTCTCTCTCTCTCTCTCTCTCTCTCTCCCTCTCCCTCTCCCTCTGCCTCTCTCCGTCTCTCCCTCTCTCCCTCTCTCTGTCTCTCTTTCTCACCCCCTTCCCCCCCAAATGAATATTCAAGAACATGGACCTTAAACTGGCCACAAAAATGCCTTGAAATTGTGCATGATTTATCAGGATTAAAAACCTGAAGCTAAGTGTATGTTTCTTAGATTCCCATTTGTTCCTCTTCTGCTCTCCTTTCATTCTCTGCTCTCCCCTCATGCTCTCCTCAATTTGATTAGGTCATTTATACCCTTTTTGCCTCCAGTTGAAACACAGCTCTGAAGTCAACTAACCTCCCTCCCCCACCTCAGACCCCGTAAACATGAAGGAGGAGGACAGGAGGGCCACACTTCAGACAGATTTGCTTTGTGAAGACTTCAAGCCTTAGGAAGAACCAGTGAAGGATACAGAAGATAACTCCACTTTAGCAGAAAAGCAGGTCCACACTCTGCCCTCTGAGGGCTCAGCAAAAAACATACAAACAAGAAAAGCGCATTGCCTGCATTAAAAACTAAATAAATAAAATTTTTAAAACTTGAGAATTTGGGAGAGATTAAGAGAGACTTTTTCTTTTATTTTATCTTTTTTTCTTTTTCTTTTTTAGTGAATTTATTTGTAATTCCCCTAACACTCAGAAAATCCTAGACAGAAATCTGATTTTTGTGTTCTAAATGTTAGCCAAGAATACCCCTTTGTTCCCCAAATTACCCCAGAATATTATTGCAGTAGAAATATCCTACTCATAATATTTATTAGCAAATAACATACCTATTCAGAGTGTGCCCAAGAAAGAAAGACTGGTGGTGAATAAAGGTACCTGGGAATTAAGGTATTTTCTCTATCTCCTGCCTCATTTCACTTTCTTCTGGCCTTTGTCCACTAACAAATCAATCTTTTGTAGGTTAAGTCTTGCCTTTGCACCCTGATCCTCAGAGAAGGCAAAACGAATGCATTAAAATGGATGATGAATGCTCAGAAGCCTAAACTTAGATTATGGTGTGATTCCTGCTTAAAAATGCCATTCATTGGTCCAGATTGGAATTAGGTTAAATGTCATAACTAAATTGAGTTCCTAGCACAGGGTTTCATGTATAGAAGTTCATCAAAAGAATGAAGGTTTTTGCCACCCTTGTCTTCTCCCTTTTTTGGAGAGATGGAGAATGCACAAGTCAGTTTGGAGATCCCAGTCCACTGTCCTTGTTAAGTATTGTCCTTAGAGCTGGCCTGGCTAACTGGCCTGGCTCACTAGCCTATCATTGATAAGACTGTCAGGTAGTGATAAGAAATTTCCCAGCAAAAGCCTCTTTCTTTGTAAGCCCTCTTTAAGTCACTATTAGTAAAGGTGGAACAATAAAACATCTATGGAAATAGACATGAACAGTTAGGTGCAAAGAAGTTGTCACTTGATTCCTATCTAGAGAACCATTTCTTTTAGTCATTTTGTTCCTTTCTCTTTTTAAGAGGAGAATGACCTTGAGCAACACCAGTCTTCTGTTCATCACGTATCTCTTTACTTCCCTCAGACATGTTAAGTGTATATGAAAAAACATATACACATATCTCATTTTTTTTAGTATTTTGTTTTATGTTTAATATAGGAAACAAATCATCTCATTTTTGAAATATGAGATTCCTGTTCTGGTTTGCTTTGGGAGGAGTTCATCAGGGCATATCTCTGATTAATACCAGCCAGAGGGGATTTCTTTCCTTTTTCTGAAGAGGGGATAGCAAGAGCTGTAGACACCTGAGTGAGAATTCTTCTACTCCTAATCCCAATTCTGTTCTTTTTGTGTCCTCTGTCATTAAATGGATTCTTGGTGTTAAAGTGATATCTGGTTATGGCATTGATGTTTAAATGATCATCATATGTTATATCTTCTTTTCATCTTTTCATCAATGACCATCATTTCCCTTTGTCCGCTTAAACCAGTGCTCTGTTTCTTCTTGCTGCTTAAAGCACTTTTGGCTCGGTAGTTTTGCTGAGTTTTCTAGCCGGTGAAATTGGGATCTCACTTTCTGCTGATACTATTGCTGTGTTTTATGTGTTTGGAATGAGATGCAGATATCTAAAAATGTTCCTGCTTCTCTATGAAACTACTACATAATAGCTAATTGGTTATTTATTTGAAGATAAATTATAATAAATAAGATTGCTAGTAAGTATTTTTGCCAATTTTGAGGTTGTAGAAAAAAACTGCTAAAACTTCCTGAAGGTTTAACTGTCTAACCTATTAGCTTATTCTATTGATTTTTATTTTCTGTTTACTAAAAAAATGTAACATGTTGATATTAACTTCAGAGTTTGTGTATAGTGTAATCAGTTCTAAGTTTAATGTTTCATTGAAGAGTAAAGATAGAAATTTAGGCCTAATAGATGGTAATGTGAGTGTGACCCACCAGGAGACATGACTAACAGATAACTTTGCTAAATCATTCCAATGACAACACGTGTGCATACTCTGCATTGTTCAATAAACTTTGATAGTGAGACTACTTATTCTATTTCTACAGCTCACATTCTCATTCTTGTGGCATCTTTCAATCATTGAGGACTACTTAGAACCTAAGGCAGTATAATTTGTCCATTACATGGTGTGTGCATGGTGAAATTAAGAAGTATTATATTTATAATTATTGAAGCTATTCTGGTTAGAGGTGAATTATTTTCATTATGCTCTATCAACATAAATTGTATGTCATTATGAAAACCCAGTTTAATATAACAGTAGACAGAAATATAAGAATTGAATACAGAGATAGGTAAGGCTGCTTTTGAGCTTTTACATCAGAGTGTTCTCATATTGTTCTGACAAAATGATTTTTACTGAACTATATAACATAATTTAATACTAATTAAAAAGTTGGTTAATGAGTGGTAGAAAATTACAATGAAATTACATGGTTATATAAATGTGCTATCATTTAACTGATATCAAGTAAACCACGTGAGAAGGCTTTATTAAACTACATTTGTATTATTTCTCATAAATTGGCTTGATAGCCAATATCTGTTATGTTGCATGGTCACATTGGAAGAAAAATGCCAATTGACCAATTTGGGTCTTCTTAGAAAATATATATTTTTATAAAAGAAAGCTGTCACATCTTAAAGCTCATAATATTCTTCTTGCATTTTTTTGTAGGAACATATATATAATTTATTGTTTTAAAAATATTCCAATGAAATATTTTGAAATTTGTATTATAATTCTTGTGAAGAACATTTGCAGATTTTTGATAGAATATTGAAGCTATTTTAGATTTTACAACAAATATGACTCTAGAAAAGAAGTAATAAAATAAATGATTAAGGTTATATAATACTTTTTAACAAAATCTGGGGGCAGTTTCTAATTTCTTAGAAAAAGAATGAAAGACAACTAATTAGTTTGATATACACTCAATCAGAAGTTGTATATTTAACCAGGAATGGAAATCAACATGGTGTAGTACTATTTATCTTAATCTATTTTCACTTCACCCTGTGCAGCTTTTTTGAGGAAGTGCTACAGAGCTTTGCAGGACAAACTTCAGTTGTACTCTCCATTTTGATTCCACATTTCTTGTCTTAAAGTAGGTTTTTCATGGATCTTAGTATTGTTACCTTCAAAGTTATAGGATATTTGCATTAAAATGATTTACTGATGGGAATATATCAATTATGTCACCATGAAACCTAACTTTCTCTTATCTTCTTTAGAAGTATAGGTTGTGATATTTTTCTTATTCCTTATTTTTATTTTTTTTTATTATTTTTCCTCATTGTGTGAAAATTTGTCAGGTTATTAAATGATTTATATGCAGTTATTTTTATAGTATTTAGGCATTTGCATAGCAGCATTAAAGTGCATAAAATTACATGGGAACATTGAACACTACATTTAACAGTACATATGCATATGCTGTACATATGCATAACAGTGCATATGAATTTATTCCAAATGAAAAATATACTGATATTACTAATATTTACAGGCATTTTAATTTGAAATTCCATATTCAATGGATATAAGCCTAATGTTAAATTGAAAATTTGAGATTATTTATATAAATTATATGGGATATTTGCCATATGTTGACTGCTCAGATGTCAGGCACTTTAACAACATATAACCAGGCATTGGGTGCTGACCTCAAGGAACTTATTTTCTTTTTTTTTTTTTTTTTTTTTTTTTGAGACAGAGTTTCGCTTTGTTGTCCAGGCTAGAGTGAGTGCCGTGGCGTCAGCCTAGCTCACAGCAACCTCAAACTCCTGGGCTCAAGCGATCCTCCTGCCTCAGCCTCCCGAGTAGCTGGGACTACAGGCATGTGCCACCATGCCCGGCTAATTTTTTATATATATATCAGTTGGCCAATTAATTTCTTTCTATTTATAGTAGAGACGGGGTCTCACTCTTGCTCAGGCTGGTTTTGAACTCCTGACCTTGAGCAATCCGCCCGCCTCGGCCTCCCAAGAGCTAGGATTACAGGCGTGAGCCACAGCGCCCGGCCAAGGAACTTATTTTCTTAGTAATGTGAACAATGTAAACAAATGCATATACTTGAAAGTATTTTATTATTTGACATTTTTTATTCTATTTTGATGTTTTATGCTTTGTAGTAGGGGAGAGAAAAGAAATTAGGCAGAAATCATGGTTGTGTTTTGTAGGGGTTGGTATTTTGTAGTAGTTAGAAACATGAACTTTGGGATTCCACACAACTGCATGTAAGCCTTGTGTCACCTCAAAGAAGTCTTTGAACCTCTCTGAGCCTCAGTGTCCTCACCTATAAATGATGACAATAGTATGAGCTATGGAGTAAAGCTGTCTGGAGGTTTTAGTGATATAGTGCATTAGATGTTAGCTATTAGTATCATTATCACCATCATCATCATCACTTCATCATTACCTAGCATGAGTGTGAAGAAAGAAACTATAAAGGAAATGATAATTCTGTCACTTCAAAGCCTATTGTTGATCTGGTATGGGGCACATAGATGCCCTGGTATGGGGCACATAGATCAGTGTCTTCAAAAACCAGGCAGAAGAGTGAACCAGGCAGTCTCGCTGGGTATAAGAAATTATAGGCTGTAGGATCTCTGATATACTGGAGAGTGCATGACTTGCAGAAAAACATTCAAATTTAAATTCATTTAAAACCCTGATGGACATGGAATTTATGAAACTTTAAGTCTTCCTGACATCCTGACATATATAGCTCTCTGAAGCATCTCTGCCAGGTGGTCACCTTGACTAAGTTGAGTACTTTCAGTGATTCCAAAATCACACCACCTAAAGTAGATTATTCCACTTTTGTATACATGCTATCATTTTCTCTTTTGGGTTGAGCCAAAACTCTGATATCCTGTAACTTCTTTTTAAATTTAGTATTATTTATTTATTTACTTATTTATTTATTTTTACAAACAAGGCCAATCTACATTGTCTGTGGTGGAATGCAGTGTCTTTTCACAGGTGCAGTCATCATAGTGCACTACAACCTGGAACTCCTGGGCTCAAGCACTCCTTCCGCTTCAGCCTCTGGAATAGCTGGGACTACAGGCACGCACCACCATGCCTAGCCTGTAGCTTCTAATTAATTTTTACTTAGGAGAAGGCAACACAATAAATCTATTTTCTGATGAAAATACTTCAAATATTTGAAATGAATTTTTTGAGATCCAACCCACAATTGGTCTACTTATTATTAAACATATCCTGAACCTAAACTGGTTTGGGACAGTTTTCTATGGCCATGTTTTCAAATTCCTTTTACCTTTTCTGCTCAATAAATGTCAGCTATCATTGGTCTTTATCATAACTCTCTTCTGGAAAGGTTCTGGTTTGTTTGTTACACTTTCATTGAAGTGTAGTACCAATGTCAATAACCCATGTGTGTTGACTAGTGTAGAACTGTGCAGGGCCATTGTTTCCTTGCTTTTGAGCAGAGAAAGCAGGTAAGTTCTGTAACTTTTCATCTTGCTGTCTCATGTTAGCTGTTACAATTTGTTCAATGCCTTCTTTCCTTCTGAGCTTGAACACAACATTGGAGTACTTAACATATACCTCTTCAAGATGCTACATACACCTGGCCAACCCAAATTTGGTCACAAAATTAAAAATATTTTCTATTATCAGTTTACACATTAGTAAAGATACATGAGACCACTTTCTCAAAATTTAAATCAGATGGTTCATTCATAATGACCAAATTACTTAATTATTTCATACTAAATAGTGAGAGAAAAGTATTAATAACATACTTTTTAATTTTGTCATTCATACTCAATAAGAAAACCAACGAAATGGAGCAAGATGAAAAGAGTAAAGTTTCACCTCACCCTTAAGTGATTGGCTGGCTTCATCATGAGCTCTTTCATCTAGACAAGAATGAGTCAAGGCCATTCTTTAATTCCTTTAACAAACATTTATTTGACATTTAATACATACTTAGACACTACACTAAACATTTCTCCTTTGAGACACAAAGGCCAAAATGGCATAGATGTCACTCTGGAAAAGTTGCAATGTAGAATGAGGAACAAATATTCTTTCAAATTGCAGCCCTGGTCTTGAATCAACCCTTGATGACATTTTCACACCTTTGGCTATAGATGATACTGATTTCTAGAATATTTAGTAAGTAAATTTGTATTGCCTTCTCCATTAATAAAATTGATGATTAGGCTCCTAGTAGTTTCCCCAGTCTCTGTAGGAAGTTGTCTAATTTCTAACAAGGGGAAAAATGATTTGAATACAGAAGGAAATGACAGTTGAACATCCATTAGTTACCTTCCTTGCAAAGTGAATCTTTTGGTTATCAACATTATCTATAACCTTGAATGTTATTCTTTTTAGGCATCATGTTTAAAAATGATTATTAAAAGTTTTACATGAAATAACATATATTCAGATAGTTATCGAGATTGATATACCAAGTCTAAATATAGTTATTTTTTTAATAATGCCTTCATTATGTATGCTAGTGAATGCAGAAAGCCTTCAGGAACCAGTTCATCACATGTTCAAGGTAGTTTATTCTGATACTAAATTTTCCCCATCTTTTTTTTCTTTCTACTTTTGCTGTGTGATTTTTAAAAATCTTCCTTGCTTTTATATAGCTAACTTTTATCAGTATATATGATTTCCTTTTGAATAAGTTTCCCTCACTGATAGGAACTTATTAACAAAATAATAAGATTGTTAGACATGTTTTTAACTTAAGAGCCTGAGGCTAAGCGAAAGTCTAAGGCCTCATCCCCTGAGTAAAGCACATGAGCTTTTGGTCTACATATTTTATGGGAAAAGCACTAAAAGATGGTCATATCTCTTGGATAATATATAATGCATGATGAAGATCATCAGCAGCATCATCATTTTCTGAGACAGTACTCTTTGCCTGACACTGTTGGTTTTTACTTCTCTATTCCTTAGCAGTAACCCTACAGGTTAGTTAGTCATGATTGTCTTCATTGTTTGGAGGAGGATGTTGAAGCTCAGGGCAGTTAATAGGCTCATCTATGATTGTGCAACTAATAGACAATAGGGCTAGAATTTAAATCTAAATATTTTTGATTCTAAAGAAGATGCTCTTTTTACTGTGCCTAGGAAATTTCTCTTTACTTCTACATCTTATGGCTTTTTTGTTGATTATTGTATAAATGTGTTTTAGATTCCTCAAGGATGGTGAACATCCTACTATGCATAAATGCATTATATTTTTAATTTCTCTTGTGCCTTATGGTTCTGTATGTATTGCCATGTTTTATAGGAAATTTATGTAAGTGTTTTATGGTTACATTAGGGAATTCTGTAGCTTTTTGTATTAAGATAATATTTGCATCGTGAGTCTGGGATATAAGTATATACTGAAACATTCTGATAAACTAGACTGTGCTATTTTGGGGTGTTTTATTCTCTTTAATCCCCAATTCCCATCTGCAAAAGGGACTTGCAAGCCATTTAAATTGGTGGGTATGCTGTATGTGCTTAATAAAACACATAGTCCCTTTAACACTTTTCCTGGTTCAGAAGAATCAGAGCAAACTGCAATGTTAGGATGGGGTGGAACTTAGGGATCACTCTGTCCTTCATTAATGTCCTGGTGTTTGTCTCCTCAGGCTCTACCTTCCACTCACCTCTTACTACTTTGTTGTGTTATTTGTGCAGAGTATTGTTGCATTCCTTAATAATTGTTGCAGTCCTTAATAAGTATGTCAGGTGTTGCACCCCTTACTGCATCCCTTTGGCACAAGGCCAGAAATAAGTCATGACAATCTTATTTCCTCAGCTTGAATCAGTGTTCTCATTTCAGTGACAGGGGCCTGACGATGGTCAGTCAAAAATCTGTGTTTAATTTAGATGTACATGTTGTCAAGAAAGAAACTTTTTTCTAGAATAAGCACTGTGATGTGCTCCTATCTGTGATCTACTTTCCTACCTCCTGCGGTGAATGCAAAATAGCCACAAATTCATTGCAGCTCTTCCCATCAAAAATAGATGCTTGTTTCCCTTCCCATTGAATATGGGCTGGCCTTGTTACTTGCCTTGATCAACGGGTATAGCAGAAGTGATGATATAACTCCCAGGCCTAATCCTCCAGAGGCAATGCAGCTTTCACTCTTGCCTTCCTTGAAAAATGTTACCATCATGTGCAGAAGCCCACTTCCTCCGCTGAGGACAAATGGCCCAGCTGAGAGACAGCACCAATAGCTAGACATGTGTATGAGTCCACTTTAGACCATCTAATCACAATTGAGCCTCCAGGTAATTATAGTCACATGAGTACCCCTAGTTGAGACCAGCAGAAGGACCATCCAACTGAGGCCAGCCCAAATTGCTGACCTATACAAAATGAACAAATAAAATGGTTGCCACTTTAAGCCATGATTTTATAGGGTAGGAATAGATAACTGAGACACCCACCTTGGGTAATGGGACATAGCAAGCCTGCATGCCTCTTTGGTAGAAAACCCTGGCTCTCTTTTCTAAAACCCTCTCAACATATATTTGTTAATATATACTATAGCTAAGCATGCTGGCCCTTGATTCATGGATTTATGGAGTTTTGAGGCAGAATATATCATTTTTTTAAACCTTTGAAAGTGTTTGCTGATTTTTCTGTAGGTGCCTTTTCCTAAGATATTTCCTAACATGACTGAATATAATTGATAAGTAATTTTGATTAACCTGTTTTCTAATGTAGCAACTTATCACTGCATTAAAGAAGCTTCCCTGAAAATGTTGTCTTCTTATGGTGGGGGTGATACCATTCACCTAAAGCCCAAGAGAGAAGTTGGCTTCGTTTCTCCGAGTCATATTTGGGCTTGCTTTAGTTCAGTGTGACATTGTGTCCTTTCTCCAGGATTTCATTTTATCTAATTATATTTTAGTGATTTGTATTTACTATTCATTTCTTGTGTAAATTAAATCTAGATTGCAACATTACTTTACAAGGAGACTTGACACATACCTCATTTTATTTAATAATGTTCTCATTTATATATCAAATTACTCTACAGGAATTTGACTTACTGTTACAGGTATAATAAGGTGCCGGGTGTAAGCCATGGGTAGTGCAGTAATGGTGATTTTCTAACTTTCTGATTACTACTATTTATTTGCAAATAGTACATAATTAAAGATGAGTATAGTTGACTTTTTTCAGTTTCTTTTTTACTTTTAGTAAAAGAGATATATTTGTGAGGGTTCATGGGAATGCGTGTCATGTTCAACTAAATATTTTCTTCAGAAGTATTTTATAATTATTGATTTGAAAGCCTCTCTGTATTATATTGAATATAAAATATTTTATTTACATTTTCTTTCTGGTACTTCTTTCTGTGATTTTAGAGCTTAATATAAGATAGGGAATGTCTGTTGTGGTAATTATTTGAAATTTCTACTAGTAAATTCTAAAATAACCAGGTGTGCTGCATGTGGCAATATATGTATGTTGCTATATGTAATATATATTACATATATTACATGCAGTGCATAAGAGTTGATTATTTTTTGCATGATGTGTATCAGCTTCCTTATAAGAATGAGGCTAATGTTGATGTCTATCCATCCCAAGGCTTGTTGTGAGGAGTAAGTGAAATAATGTATTTCCAGCATGTCACACATTGATTGGCAAATAATGGAATGTTCAAACAGCACTAGGAATTATCGTTTTATATGCATATATATTATATATATTGAAAGTGAGAAAATTACAATTGTAATTTAAAGGATAATTGCAAATATTTTTATGTGTATAGTACAATTTCTCTTTTTAAAATAATAAATATCTTTATATCTTACATATCAGACTGTAATATTTGGCCTCAAATGATTTTCAGCTTGCAAATTTCTTTCTTCTTTACTCTGTTGAGATCCAGGACTGAAGGAATCTTCTAAGAAAATATCAAGGCAATACTTTTCTTCACAGATTAATCCAGAGGGTTTTTTAAAAAATGAATTAAAAAGATATTATTTTTCAGATCTAGAGTAACTAAACATTAGTAAACCTGCTTGGATCATATGTTAAAAGCAACATCTCTAATAATATATGGTAGTTAGGACATGGTTAGGAAATAGGCAAGACCAATCCAAGGTGTTTGGGTTTTGAAACTATATAACTTTTGAGATTTTACAAGGAAAAAAATAATATAAATTACAAACATGAAGATTAAGTTAGTGTCTTGGAAGGGGCCTTTGTATACATGATTAGTTTTGTGGCAAATCTGCTCCTCTTACTCAGTATATGTTCAATGAATTGAGGAGAAATGAATACTTTTTTGTTTGTTTGGGAAAATTGACCTTATAGTTCTTTAGACTAATTTATGCTTTGTTTCTTTTACCATTTATGCTTATCTCCTTAATAGTTTTGTTTCTTTGAATTTTAAATTGAAAATTAAAGTAATTGTCTAATTAGCCATATGAGTATATGACTATAGTGTTTATTATTTTATTGGGATCGAAATAAATAGGCATGTATAACTGATAATCAAATTTTCCCAGGGATTTTTGGGGATTAAAATTTCTTCAATTCCAAGTGGTGTCTGTAGTATTATAATTTGAAAACATGGAGTAAATAGTTATTTCTCAATTGTATATGTTAAAGAAAATAAGCAGATTCAAGGCCATTTTAAAAGCAAGATAGGGAATTTCGGTGAAATATATCACTTTTGGTACAAAGCATGTCTCAAGAGGTGCTTGTTGAATCAATTGTTACATAGATATATACATATGTTAATAAATAAATTTTAGTTTTGGAATGTGACTATAAAACCTTAAAATTTATTTATATGTAGTAATATAAGCTAGTTTCATTTTTATAGTCATTACATATATATTGTTTACATTTTAATTATAGTGTTTTGTAACATTTGGGGATATACACAAAAAAAGAATCATAATCTTTGAAATATGAAAAGAAAACCTCTGAAAAATAATGTGATATCATTCTGAAAATTTTTCTCATTCTCTGTGTACTTTATGCTCTCTATGAAATACAGTCTTTATTGGGAATGGGAAGTACCAGCTCTCCTAAATTAATTCAAAGCACATAATACAACACTTTCTTGGGTGCGGTAATCAGTACTATGGGTTTATCAGTGCTTCTTGAAGAAGATCTATGTGAGCCTCACTCTTGCCAGATTGGTGCTATCAATAATTACTTAAAGATATTTCTTGCAATTTTAAGCTGAAATGATACATTCTACTATATATAGCAGTCCAAGAAGGTGTTGAGTCCTACAGGTGAATACTATGTAAAAGAATGAGACAAGAGGAGTGATGTGATTTTTTCAAGCTTGTTAGAATTCATGGTCTGTAACCAGAATTTTACAGCATAAGATTTTTGGTTTCAGCACCTAGAGTTAAGGCTACAAAATATGGTCGTACCACTTAGGACTCATTTAGTAGCAAGTGGAAAACCCAATTCAAATTTCCTCAAGCATCAAAAGGATTTCTTGGTTCACAAAACTAGTAGCAGGGTTATCTTCAGGCATAGCTTGACTCAGTACTGAACAAGTTGAAAAACCAAGATCTAATTCCTTTCCATTGATTCCTTTCTTAGATTTGGAAGGGTGGATCACTGTAGCTTCACATCATAACAACGCCAAGTCCAAAGGCTGGAGAAAGACCATGAAAGATAGGGAGAGGGAGGAAGAGGTAGGGGAAGAGAGAGAAACAAGGAGGTTGGAGGATGAGGTGAGGAGAGAGAGAGAGACAGAGACAGAGAGAAAGGAGGAAAGCTCAGGAGAGATCAATGTACTATACTTACGCTCCCTAATCTTCTCCTGGGGAAGATGCTGCTAAGTTTACTTGGTTCTTTTCAGTTATATTTTTGGAATTATGCTGTAGTTACATCTCTGAACTTGCTTAGTAGAAGTCAAGGCACTGTTTGGCTTGTTTGTCCCTTCCTTCCTTCTGTCCTTTATCTCCTTCTATTCTTCCCTCCCTTCCTTTCTTTCACAATTATTTTCTATGAAAAGCTACTCTTCTCCATGTGAAATTCAAAAGTGAATATAGCTTTAGTAAAATTTTAGTATTTTGGTTTGATAATCAGATAATTGTTATCTTCTTGATAATCAAGAAGATAACAAATCTTCTTGGTTTAAGATAACAAATCTTTAAGACAACAAATTTTAAGATAACAAATCTTAGCAAGTTTTGTTATTTTAGGGGAACAAATTGAAAATTATCCAGCTACAGTTTTACTGTAAAACCTTTGAAATGAGTAGGTCTAATAGAATTTTACTACAAATAAAATTGCATTTGTCAGTTTTTTCATGAGAAGTTAATGCTTGTAATATTTGTATAAGCCAAGCTTTGTCTTATTATAACAGAACAGTCAGAGGCCATATATGTACATGAATGTACAGAACTTTTGCATAAGCTTATTTTTATCAAATACCAAATCTCTGTTGATATGCATGCTGTATATTGTACTGTTCAAAATTTTCACACATTAAAAGAAGATTATGAATAAATTCTAAGCTAAAAGGTTGTGGAGATGCAATCTTTTATTCATATTTTAATAAAATACAGTGTAGTAAAACTGCAGAAGTGAATATGATAATGGCTGAATTTAGACAAAGTTTTTGTAAAATTCTTAGATAGCCTCTTTTTCTGTTTGTACCGTAGAGATCATACAAATGCCGGGTAATTATCATGGCTTTTATATTCATTATCATCATCTATTTTTCAATCTTTTGAGGTATAGAACTATCCATTGTGATTTACCCATTTCTAGAAATCATACTCTTTCTTTTGATAGTGACAAATCCATATTTTCCTGTCTACCTCCTTTTTAGCTTTCTACTATCATTTAATTTTTTTTTTATTTTTTTAATTTTGGCGTATTATGGGGGTACAGATTTTAAGGTTTCAATAAATGGCCTTTCCTCCGCCCCCACAAGTCTGAGTTTCCAGCATGACCATCCCCCAGGTGGTGCACATCTCACTCATTATGTATGTATATACCCGCCCCCTCCCCCCTGCCCAATACCCTGTTACTGTTCTACTATCATTTAATTTTAAGGTCGCAGGGATAATAATGAACTCAGTTTTAAGTGCGATAAGCCATATTTTGTATTGGCTTCTATAATGGTTTCAGTTAGAGGAAGGAAGTTATAAACCCCTGGCCTGGGGTGAACTGGGTAAGTTTGAGAGTCTGTTTCAGCATAGGGTCAGCTCTGCTATTCATGCTCAGCCTTCTTCCACCTAAAGGCTCATTGCTTTTCCCTCAGGACTGCAGCATTCCTGCAATCATTGAATAAAGAATCTTCCAATTGAAAAATAAAACAGCCAAAATTAATTCCTGTGGGAATTTTGAAAAAAAAAAAATCTGTGTTCAAGTTCCTACTAAGTGGCATATGAGACAAGTAATCAAACATACCTGTGTTTCATAGGATAGTCCAACCTAATGCAGTTACTTGTGTATGCACCATGTATCAAGTGATTTAGCCTCAGTTTTAATAATAAATTTTCAGTGTCTTTGCTGTAAAGCTCTGTGAAGAAGTAAAAAGACAAACAAAAAACCCAGCATGTAGCCCTGACTCTCCAGTCTTAATTGACAACTGTGGGTAACATCTACTTGTACTATTATTATATTTTATCGGACTGGGCATGCTCATACATTCTTTAATTGTTAGCTTATTTCAAAAGAGTAGTGATGGGACTCCGAAAGTTTCTGCTTTATAATAAATTTTTGGTTAGAGTCCTCTAAAATTTATTAATAATGGTGACATCACAACTCAGCATTCCATTTGGGAGGAAGCTGGTGGCAGCCTGTGAAGAAAATAATGCAGTGTGGTTAACCAATGTTCCTGTTTCCTCTAGTATAATGTAACTAGTTTATTCAATTACATGTGCAACAAGGAGCTCCTGAATTGTCAAGGAGGAAATGGTTCTTATATACCTCTGCATATAAGATATTTGATGTCAAATACCTTGAGCTTCAGATATTCATATTTCAAAATAACCTTTGTTCCTTACTTCAGTATAAGTAGCATGTAATCCATATATTTTACTAGATAAGAATAATTTAGAATATTTAATCTTTTAAATATAATCTAAGACATTGTACTTTTAATCCTTTTAGTTGAAGTGGACTGAAATTTGAATGACTGGTTAATTATTCTGAAATTAATCCTTTTATGGAAATATCATTGCTATTATTTAATTAAAATCAGCAATGGATTGTTCATAATCATGAACAAAAAGAATATACAGTAATATAATATCATATAATTTGTAACCTCTTCAGATGATTCTTCAGAGGGGAAAATCATTGAGCTGGAAGGTTATCAGCAAAAATAGAATATAGCAAGAAATATAAAAATAGCACTCTCTTTTCTGTTCTTTTTCAATTTGGGTAGAGCATTTATGGTATGATTCTGCATGGAATCTGCAAAGTGCTCTAAAGACTCACTTTTAATTGAGATAAGTCCCAGCTTTTTGAAGTGTAGCCAGTGACAGACTAAAGTGACATTTTGATTAAGCAATGTTGAATTATAAATACCATTACTCTACATCACTGCTGGGAACCCTAATTGAAGTATAAGGTCTGACTAAACCAACAATAGCAACCACGCAAAAACAAAGAAACAAAAATCTGAATCATGTTACCCTTTTATATCATTTCTCTAGCCCTTCACACAAGTGTGTGCACATACAGGTACACACAAAAGATTACAGTTTTCTCCATTCCCTTCTTTTGTCCTTTTATTTGGATCAAATAAAGAATATTCCTCGTGATTTTTATTTTTTCTTCATTTTAGCTGCAAACATTGAAATTGATTATTTCTAGATAAAAGATTTTAATCAAAAGTAATCAATTGCTTCTTTAATTTTTGATGATGCAGCTTTAAGGATACCTTTTTGCTAGTATTTCCATTCATAGTTCTAAGATACAGACTGCTTTATTATCATCACCATTATTAAGGGATGACTATTTAGCAATACATAATGAACCAGAGGGGATAGTATAATTACAGACTTCTGTTCTTCAGATAGTATTTTCTATTATACTCTAACATTATTTTTTTATTTTTTTTTATTTCGGCATATGATGGGGGTACAGATTTTAAGGTTTCAATGAATGCCTTTTCCCCCTCCCCCCACAAGTCTGAGTCTCCAGCATGACCATCCCCCAGATGGTGCACATCTCACTCATTATGTATGGAAGTCATGGTGTATATAATGGTATCATTGTGTAAAAAATATACATTCAGACATATGCAGGTACACATAAATGCATAATTTATCAGTTAACATTTTTTGTAAGGATACATGCACTGGTGTGGATTGTGATTCTCTTTAGGGTGGGAGAGTCAAATGATATCTAATTTTATCTTTTTATAGAGTTTGAAACTTCTTACCTTGTACATGTAATGATTGATAACAACATAGACTTAAACATAAGAGATTATTATAAAGTTAACTATAAATATTTCTAAGTGACAATGAAAGACTAGTATATGCCACTTACTGAACAGAGAAAACACTAAAATCTTATCTTTCCTCTATAGATTTTCAAATAAACTTGATGAATAGAGTAAAAAGGTAGATTTCACTTCACGTTTAACTTTCACAGCAGAACTCTAAGGAGGTTAATTTTTAAGAATTTATCTCCCACTTTTTAATTGACATATAATTCATGTACCAGAATAATTCACCCTCTTATTTATACAATTTAATGGTTTTTCTGTGGCCATTGCCACCATATAATTTAAGAATGTTTTCATTGTCACCAAAGCAACTCCATATCCATTAGCAGTCACTCCTATTCCCTCTTCTTAGGAGGTTAGTTTCTGGGGAAAAGTCAATAAGCAAAAGAAAAACAAACAAAAATATATAAAAATCAAACTTAAAAAATTCATTTTCCCAAAGGCTGTTCTTAATTAAAAATTTCTTCCAGATTTTTTTCATTTGTCAAATGGTTTAATTTTGCCACATCCTTATTTATCAGCAGCAATGAATTTGATTCTAAAATTATCCGACTTTATTTTCCTTGACTTCATAAAATCCTAATTTTTATAAATGGAATTTGTTTCACTTTACTATAGAAATACATTGTGTTTGTAATGCCAAAGTGATGATAAAGGAATTGACAACATGGCCAAAGATATAGGTATCTCTGTATTAGTTTATCTGGTCATTAATCTGTGCTGGTGTTAAGTGGAGAGTTATTTGAACAGTGTAAATTATATGCATGATGAGTTCATTGGTGAATATGTTTTAGATTGACATTTTTGTTGCTTTAAGCATTCTTATAATTCAAAGACTTGAGTAAAGAATACTAGGTTAAGAGCCCCTTTCTATGTCACTTGAAATTATATACATATTTTCTCTCTTGAAAGAGAAACAATGAAATGTACTTAAATTTTCCATTTGTGCAATTGGTGATTGAGAGTATTATATAATAAGAATTCATTTTATTTATTGCAGATAAAGAAATTAGCATTTTATTAATATTTATTCTAGGTTTTAGGTGGCATTTGACTGATAAGTAATTTCAAAGTTGCTGAGTAAATTCTTTGTTTTGCTTTTCACAACTGCTTCTGTAACATGTGGCTACAAATTCTAGGCAGAGACTGTTCTGTCAGGGTGAAGCTAATCTGATCTTTCAACTCTAAGTTCCTTAATCTTGACTATAATTTTAAATTTCTTTTACCTCTCATTTTTTCTTAAGAATAACTCAACTATTTTCTCAATAAGCCTTAGTGAAATCATTTATCAGAGTAGATAAAAAGATTCTTCTCTCTGGGCTGGTCCTCTTTTTGTCAAGTTTAGCATCTTTAACTAATTGATTGATTCATTCAACATTTATTGATAGGACTCTTCCTATGTCAGCTGGTAGGATCTAAAGACTGCAGTAAAAAAGAGAGAGATGGTTGTTGCCCTTGTTAAATATACAGATTAGCAGGGAATAAGATACTCAGAAATTCATGGATTCAATGTAGACATTCAATGTAGACACCAATTCGGTGTCTAGTACTGGTGGTACCATAAAGATATAGAGTAGCTTTGTATGGGTGGGGATTGTTATGATACAGGAAACTTAGTGTGCTGTAGCAACATTTAAAGTAGGATCCATCTGTTGGGCTCACCTTCTCCTGGGTCTTCTGTTCAGTCCATATTACATATAGTTCAATGATGGTGAATGTTAGACTAACTCTAACATTAGAGCTGCCAGTCTCACTCCTGTAAATTCTTGTTTAGTGTGTAAGTTATTAAAATTAAATTGTTAGGCTAGTTTCATCATCAACTGGTTTTTTAAAGGTAGATATTTATAGATCTCAATAGATCTTTAAAGATGTTGAAGATGCCATGTGTCTCTGTATTTGCAGAAAGAATTTTCTGCAGTTATTCATGAAGTCTGGGGATTTTCCTACTTTTCTTTCTGTTTTGATAATGTAGACTACTGTGGCTCAAGTGCTGGATTGAGAATGTCTTTGAAGAATATTCTTTGTTAATGAAAACATATTGCTCTATGGTTGTTTCTTGTATTACACCATCAGATAATTTATCCAACAACAGGAGCCTGGGGTTTTACTGTTCAACCAACTTCATGCTCATTTATCTGTGGGCTTCACTTCCTTGCTGCTTTATGGCCTTGAAAGAGTTTTCTATTATGTGTTTGTAAAATAATTCCATTGTTTTACTTCATTTCACTCTCTTCAACACATTCACATTCAAAGGTTCCTGCACTTTATTTAGGTTAGACAAATACCATTCTGTTTCTCAGAATAGAATAATCCTAATTGGATCATTCGTGTAGCTGAAACAAATCTTGTCCATGAATTACTAAATTATATGTAGTTTTCTAAACATACTAAACTATTTCATGTTATTGTTTCTTTGCTTCTGTTCTTCCTTCTGCTAAAATATTCTTTTCCCTATCATCCCCTAATTAGTTATTTAACAGTATTTTTATAATCTATTATTGGGAAGGGCTTTCCCTGTCCTTCAAAGTTGAGGTTACTATAACATATTTTTTCTCCATACTAATCTTAAATTGTATGTACTGGAAAGGCCACAGATGGGTTTCTGTATTTTTTGCAGAATATTTTTATAAGTTGCAGATTCAGTTCCAGGATCTTTATTCATTTTTAAATGTATTCTTTATTGTGGTAAAATATATATGTAATTTACCATCTTTATACTGTTTAAGTGTATAGTTCAGTGGTAATAAATGTATTTATATAATTTTTTTCTTTTATCTTCCCTTCTCTCTTCCCTTCCCAGCCTCTAGTAACCACCAATCTACTCTCTATGTTTATGGGTCCCACCTTTTTAGTTCTCACATATGAGTGAGAACATGTTGTATTTGTCTCTCTCTGCTTGGCTTACTTTACTTCACATAATGGCCTCCAGTTCCATCCATGTTGCTGTAAGTGATAGGATTTCATTCTTTTTTATGGTTGAATAATATTTCATTGTGTATACAGACCCTATTTTCTTTATCCATTCATCCATTGATGGTTATTTAGGTTGATTCTATATTTTGGCTATTGCAAATGGTGCTGCAATAAACATGGGAGTACAAATATCTCTTTGATATATTGATTTCCTTTCTTTGGATATATACCCAGTAATGGAATTGCTGGATTATATGGTAGTCCTATTTTTGGTTTTTTGAGAACATACTGATCTCCATATTGGCTGGCTGTACTAATTTACATTCCCACCCAAAGTATACGAGGGTTTCTCTTTCTTCACATCTTGCCAGCATCCATTATTTCCTGTTTTTTTGATATGAACCATTTAAACTAGGGTGAGATGATATCTCATTATTGTTTTGGTTTGCATTTCTCTGATGATTAGTGATGTTGAGCATTTTTTCATATACCCGTTGGCCATTTGCATGTAGTCTTTTGAGAAATACCTGTTTAGACCTTTAGCTCATTTTTAATCAGATTATTCACTTTTTTGCTATTGAGTTGTTTGGTGAACAGATGTTTTTCTTAGAACTTTACTTTTCTATATAGAAGCCATTCTGTATCGGAGTATGTTTCATCATCATAGTTACACATTATATTTAAATCTTGTTTTATTTTTATGTCTACATATATTAGACAGACATTAATGTCTTTGAGGACTTGTTATATTTAACATTTATTTAATATTTTATCCTAGTGCCTCGAATAGTGTTTAAAATGTTACCAAAATGAAGCACTCAATTATATGTAAAAGCATTAATGATGATATAAAACACAGTTGACAGTTTTTTCAGAGATTTTTCCCTGTGCTCATTGATATTAAGTGACAGATTTGCTTTAGAGTAATATTTGAAAAACTTTCCTCAATAAAGAAATACTGGGAAGTAGGAAGGACCTATATATATAACTTGAATAAAATTAAAGCAAAAACTTTCTCTGAATGAAATGAATTTAAAGCAATGACTTGTTTCAGATATGCAATTACCATTCTGAATTGGTTGTTAGATCATGTAAATTCAATGAATACTGTTTATGCTTATTGTTTGAAAAGTATAATTTGAATTACTGACCCTTTTCAGGGATTTCTGAAGGCCATTTTGGAGAAATGTGTGGCCTTAAAAAACAGATCATTTCCTTGCATTACATTTTTCCAATTTGCCTAATATCAATCCATGTTATTTACTCAGAATCCAAAATTCTAATTCTATGTTGTATATTTTATACTATAAAATCATTTATTGCTATTAATTCAGATGTTTAATAATAAAACATTGAGAAGAATCTAATTTCTTTAAAAGCATTACTATATAGAGCATCACATTATATACTTTTGAGAGGACATAAATAGGAAAAGATAATTTTCTTTTATAGTAAGCTATTGTATTCATGTAAGACATAGCCCTGCTTCAGTCATGGGACATAAATTTCTCTATTCAGATTTTCATTAGTCATTTTAAAAGTCATTTATATCAATTTAAGCATAGTTTATTTTCTTGAGAGTTTTCCTTTGATATATATTTGTATTACTTCTTTACTGTTTTGCTGGTTATCTTTTATATTAAAGGAATTTCATTTTAATTCATTGACTTTAGCTGGAAGATTTATAAATTATAATCTGGAGATCTTTTCTGCTTTATCAAATGCTAGAGTCAATTAGTTTGGAATGGCTTATATAAAGCTCTGGACTCTCTTCTTATAGTCTTCCCTCTTTTAATCCTTACTATATATTCCTGCAAGATAAATCTTCCTAAAGTGGTTCAGTCATGTAATTTCCATACTCAGAAACCTCCAGAGATTACCCATTGCTTATTAAATTAAATTCAAACTTGCTCTCTGACATTCATGGCCCTCCAAACCCTAATATAATCCAGCCGCTAGTCTCATCTATTACTACTCTGTTTGAACTGTTCGCAATGATGTAACCAAATTTATTTGGCTTGTACAGGCTCTATTTTTTCCCACTCATTATGATTTTCTGGGCTTGTTCTCCCTAGAACCCTTGCTCTTGTATCTCTTCTTACTGTTCAAATTCATCTGATCCTTCAAAGCTCATCTCAGAAAACCACATCTGTGAGAAGCTTTTCCTCAGACATTGGTTACATCATCTTCTTACTGTTCAAATTCATCTGATCCTTCAAAGCTCATCTCAGAAAACCACGTCTGTGAGAAGCTTCTCCTAATTTATTTATTCAACAAATATTTATCTGCCAGGCTTTAGTCAAGTGTACTGTGAATGAAAAAGACAAACCCCTATTATTTTGAACTTACTTTTTATATAGGGGGCATAGATAATAAATGAACAAATAAATATATAAAATAAACAAATACAAATGTATACATAAAATAAACATGTAAAATGCTAATAAGTGCCATGAAGGAAAATATCGAAAGTGAGATATAAAGTGTGGAATTGGAGAGGGAGTACTGATATTTTATTGAGGGTGATAAGAAATATATCATCTCAGATGAGGAGACATTTTCAGAGAGAGACAACTGAAAGGGAGAATAAGTGGTGAAGATATCCAAGAGCAGAACAGAGCCTGAGGGAAGATGAGTTCCAGAACCTTGGACCAGAAGCAAACTTGGCATGGTTATAAAATAGCCAAGGGGCACAAATGACCAAAGAGAAATCAGTGAGCAGGGGAGTCACTGAAGAAGTCTGTGAAGAGTGAGTTCTTGGGTCTGCCTAAGGGCTTTGGCTTTCAGTATGAAAGTGATTAGAAGCCAGAAACAGTTTTGAGTTTTGAGCAGAGAAGTGACCTGAAATGGCTTATGTTGAATAGACTGTAAGGACACAAAGGGAAATCAAGGAAGTACAAAAGGCTATGCTGATCAAGATTTGGTGGTGAATTGAACCAGGGTTTTGGTGTAGGAAGTAATGACGTTCAGGGAAAGTTTTATAAAATAAGAAAGTATATTTGAAGGCAGGTAAGAATTCATAAAGAAAATCAGTAGCATTTTGGGAAATATTTCTTCATCTTAAAACTACCATTACTTTTTATTACATTAGGTTCTTGTGCCACGTTCTTTACTATGCTCTTCCATTTGCCATATTTAAATCTCATAACAATCCTATGAAGTATAGGGGTCATTGTTGTTACATTTTTACAGATGAAGAATTTATAATACAGAAAGGTTGAGTTTTAAGAAAATATTATATATGTCTATCTCCCTATATTCATAGTATAGAAGGAAAGAAATAACTGGTAATAAATATACCAGAATGTCAATAGTGGTAGAATAATAGATACATTTTTTTGATCTTTATATTTATCTGCATTTCTTTCAAAAACAGATATTCATTTTACTTTACTTATTTTAAAATTGCTATATTTTGATGAATAAAGATATTGATTTTATAATGATGAAAATTAAATATAAAAATTATGAATTTTCACCCTATTTATTTTTACTGCTTTATAGTTGACAAAGTATAAGATTTGTAGCAGACTTGGCTTCAAGTTCTATCACCTTGAGCAATTAATTTGGCCTTCATGAACCTCAGTGTATTCATCTGTAAACCAAAACCCGAAGTTTTTAGGCTTATTTTCAGGATGCAAGTGCATAACAAAATGACATTTTTAAACACAATGCCTGTAACACAATAGGACATAATAAACGGTTGCTGTTATAATGTCCATATTATACAAATACTCAGATCAAATTACTGAAGAAATACGACATAATATATAGTATCATAATATATAACATAAATAGCTGAATATTATAACTAATAAATTACCATAAAATTAATTTCATCTACGAACTTTGCTTAATTTCACAATTTCTCTCATTTCCTAATATTATGACTTGATTAAAGGCTTTGGTGCTGCTTTGGGGCATGGCATTTATTTTCCTTTTATTTCATAGTTAATAAATGTTCATTTCCTTTCACTTATTTTAAAATACCTTAACAGGTACCTTTAAATAGGTTTGAATAATTACAAATAATCAATTCAGGATTACATATAGATACTGGTTGAACATGGGTCAGTATTGTTTAGTGAAAAATTCCACTGACTTCCGTTGTAAACAGACTTGAAGTCAATGCCTGTTTTGTCTAAATACAAGTTTTAGGATCAGGTCCAGTTCCATAAAAATCATTGCAATTATAGCATTATGTGTAATAATGTAACAGTGTAAGTTAAGGTATTCTTTTACTCAATTACATTTTTTAAAACATCAGGCAAAAATGTGTTCTGTAATGTTTATAAGTGTTGCCTTATCTAGTTAGGATATTTAAAAAAATCATAAAATAAAACTATTTAGATGAAGTAGTTCTGTGCACACCTAAAATAACAACATGGACTCCATCTTCCTAATACATAAATGGTATGTATGGGATGTATGTTTTTCCCTGTGTCTTTACCCCTAAGACTCAGTTGAATTTTTTCCTAGGGAAGATATTGAAGAAATAGAAAATAATGCAGTGTTCTGAAATGTTTTCTAAAATTATCAGTTCTAGTAAATTATTGTTGTATAATTTATATTATCTACATTTGCCTTACATCTATGCTTAATTATTCCCATTGGCTTTCACTTTTCTTCAACATCACAGGATACCTCATGGTACAGTAACTATTTCAAAATAAATTTAGGATGCTATGTAATGGTTTTCAATAAAACTATGTAAAACTGAGTTCAGTGCGTTAAAGGTGTTCATCATAATGGGTTCTACTATACCTACTCAATTGTAGATCTATATGAATCACCAATGATGTATCTTTTCAGCATCTCCTTCTATATTGGAAGTCATACTCATTTTTGAATCGTGTCCAAAAAATGTTTCTGTAATAAGTTGGTAAGTTCTTCAAGTAATGGAATCATCCTGAGATATCCTTCTGTGTAATGTAGTTCCTCCCTATGAAGTCTCCTGAAGTTCAAAAGTTAATAAAGACAAACAGCTTAATACAGAGAAAGAATAAACAGTGTTGTTGGCTAGACATGAGGTTTTCTATATTTCAAGAGAAGTAAAATAGTAGAATAATATAATTTTGTAGCTAAAGAAGAATTGTGTAATCCTGCCTGATACACTATCTGTTAAGATATAAGTCCTGAAATATTGAAATATGAAACTTTCCTCTAGGATATGGTTAGCTATAATGTATCTTTAGACTGACTCCAAGAACTGTATGTTCTGATGGATACTAAAGACACTGTGCTTTAATTGGTTCGAAGCGATCTGATTTTCTTTTAAACCATAGAATTTGGGTCTATTTTCATTTTATAATTTTCAGTTTTGATTCCCTTTTTACATTGAAAATTGTTTGAAAGTTAGGTTTGTTCTTTCAGTTTCTACATATACTGCATCAACATTCTTCTAAGTTATTCTTAAATGTAATATATAATATGACAAATTCATTTTTATAGCCTCTTAAGAAAAATTCCCTAGCACTTAGTTGTTCCCAAACAAGTACAGAAACAACATGTTAATATTTTTATGATTTAGAACTCAGACAGAAATTACTTTTGATTTGTAGTGAAACTGGAACTCATTACTCTCTAATAATTAGTCTTTTAAGGTCAAGAAACTACATTGAATTCTGAACATTAAACCCAGATATATCCTTCAAAATGATGGATATAAATGTCCTAATTTAATAAATTCTTTTAAAATCATACATAAAATTTGTATATTCACGGGCCTATGTATTTGATAGTATATATAATTTATCTGAACCTTTACAAACCAAAGAACCTAAATACTCAAATATTAACATTTTGAGTCTGGTTTTAGAAGTTAATAATAGAAGTTAATAACAGTCAAAAGTTAAGTTGAAATGTCTAATTCTTTAGATAAATTTTAATGATTTATCAGAGATTTGCCTGTGTGTCAAAATGTACTATGTAGTATGTGAGTAATTCAAAAACAAGAAAGGCATAATCTTTGTTTTTAAGAAAATTGATATGTCATTGAGAAATATGATTAACCTCACACATGATTCCAATCAAAGCAGAATGTGAAGTGTGCAATAAAAGACCACTGGGTTATAGGGTTTAGTGAAAGAAAGATAAGATCCAGTTGTTATGAACTTAGAAAAATATCACAGAGTAGGAGGCACCTTAGATGGTCCTTGAAGAACTAGTAGAATTTCTTTGCTTTGAAAATAAAGGGTAGATATTTTAGAATAAGGAAACAGTATGAATAAAACAATAGGAGGAGGTACAAATTATATTTAGGAATAAGGAGAATCTCAATATTATTTGAAGTCAGGGCATAACTCAGATAATATGGGAGAAAATACCTGAAATATTTTAGAGGCAAGGAATTCATATTAAATTTTGATGGCATTTGGGAACTATTGAAGGTTTTTGAGCTTGGGAATTACACTGTTGGAACTTACTTGTGAATGTGATCAGATATTGGTTCATCTTATGAGTAAGAGAAATATTTGAAGCAAAGAGACTGGTTAAAAGGCAGTTAAAGCATCCTGGGTGAGAGGCAATGAGGACATGCATCATAGAGTTGGTATTAGAACTGGAAATAAACATCTGGCTCAGTGAACTCCAGTTTACTTCCATTAGAAGTCAGCAGTTAGGAGTTTTAATACATTTTGTTTTTTGAGATTGCAAGGGTTAATAATGAAGTCTCTTTTAATCTGAAAGAGGGGTTTATTACATGGCTCTTTCACACTCTTCCCGACTGTGGTCATTTTCTATGGCCTGCAGGCCCCTCAATATCAGTTAGATTATTTAGACCAGAAGGAAAGTAAGTGCTCAGAATATGGTCCTCAGTAGCAGGTATGAAGCAGGTCCATTGTACACTGGTTACCAACTTGTCTGAATCTGGTGAGACAGAACACACTCATATGCAACAAGTCACATGAAGTGCATTATTTACTTACAGAAAGGCAGCAAGAGACAAAAGAAGCCTAGGATCTCTTGTGATCTGATCTCCCAAGGCTCAAGAAAGCTGTCCAGGGCTGATTGAATCTTGACTGCACATGTCTCACTTGAATCAGAGCTGAAAGGGCCCAAAAGGCAGCCTGGCCTCAGTTATATAGCTCAGGGACAGCATAAATCACTGAGCAAAGCTTTGAAGGGCATCCTACTTCCATGGGAGAGCAGAACAAAGCCTGGGCTGTCCCCTCCCCTCCCTGTCTGAGGATATTACATTTTCAGCACATCCTATGGTTATTCTTGAGAACTGCACACAAGAAAGGGGGAGAATTGATTTGGTCCATGCCCACCTAGAGAACCTTCTTGTAGTAGTTGCTCATTCTTCATCAGGCTGTTTAATTCCGTGATTGAAATTAGAGAGTTGCTCTCTTTTCTTGCTTTCCATCATGTTACAATAGTGGAATTATGTGGTCTGCAGCACCGTATGTTCAGATATATTGTTTTGTTTTAATTTAGTCATCTGAACAAATTAAAACTATTAGAATCAAGGAACAGGGTGGTAGGACTTATTTTTTTCCTTTTTCAAATCTACTTTTTCTCTGATATAGGTACAAATTAAGGGGTTTTATTTGAACCAGAATCTGTCTGTACTAGTCTCTAGTTCGTAAAGAGCTTCACTCTGAAATGGCACACTTTACCTTTATCCTGTTATCCCAGCACAGCAGTCAATACTGGAATTATTCTATTTACCCAGGTTTGAGGTCTGTGTCAGCCAAGGCCAGAACAGCGTGGGTGGACTCCCTGTTATTCTTTTGCTCTGAGTGTTGGACCTCTCATTTGGAGCTTATTGATATAATTGATTGCTTATGAATAGGTGAAAATTGCAGCCTATGACTAAGGATGAGCCTCAAAAGTGTAAGAGCTGCTTGATTTGGATATTTTTACCAAGGATCCAGGGATATGATCACAATCTTCACAATTTTAAGGGAAACTTTAGGACCTTTTTGGCAGGATTAAGTTGTCATGTCAGCTCAGCACCTTGAACAGTTCTTTTCTGCCCACGGGCTCCATGGCAGGGACCCATTTTTGTTTCTTTCTCAAGCTTAAATTTATCTGAAAAACTTTTTGCATATTTTGCTTCAAATTTAGATTTAATTCCCTGTTTACTCCCTTGGATTTAATATAAAAACATTCTCTTATTTCCAGGTCCATCTTACTTATTATACTAATACCAGACCCCTTTGCTATTGCCCTTTGTGACTGGACCAACTCCTTGCATAAGACAGCTTTGACATCCTAAACACATGCTGTTTCATATATGAGGATAACCTATCCACATGGCTAACGGGGCTTTGGTTTCCGTACTCTGCTTGTAGAAATGATAAGGACTTTGGCACCTCTGGGATTTCTGCTGTTAATAGTGAGAGCTTTGTATGTGTCACTATATTTTCGTGTTACACTGCCTATAACTTATGCCTCATAATTAAATGGTAGATTAGAAACCAAGGTTGGCCCTACCAAGAGCTGTAAAATTATCCTTAGAATGTAATGGAAGCATCTTTATAGTGTTAATAGTCAATTCCACACTGTCAGAGAGGCAGCTGTGTATCCCCAGGAATTTCTGTATGGCAGCCCTCCACATTCTTGCTTAAGTATATTTTTGGGGATGAATGATGAGAACAATTTACTGAAGAAAAATAGACTGCTGTGAACATGTCATATAATATTCAAATTAATTTATTTTACGAAATGAGCAAAGGATATTTAAAAATATCTCACCTACCAATTTCAAGTTTGTAATTCTCCTAGTATTATGTGTAAATTCTCCTTATCAAAATTCATATTTTTGGCCGGGCGCGGTGGCTCACGCCTGTAATCCTAGCTCTCTAGGAGGCCGAGGCGGGCGGATTGCTCAAGGTCAGGAGTTCAAAACCAGCCTGAGCAAGAGCGAAACCCCGTCTCTACTATAAATAGAAAGAAATTAATTGGCCAACTGATATATATATAAAAAATTAGCCGGGCATGGTGGCACATGCCTGTAGTCCCAGCTACTCGGGAGGCTGAGGCAGAAAGATTGCTGGAGCCCAGGAGTTTAAGGTTGCTGTGAGCTAGGCTGACGCCATGGCACTCACTCTAGCCTGGACAACAAAGCGAGACTCTGTCTCAAAAAAAAAAAAAAAAAAATTAATATTTTATGAATGAAAAATCTTAGTTCTTTAAAAAATTAATTCTAACCAATCTCAATTAATAGAAGCTAGGTTTAAAATTAATGTAACCTAAATTATATATGATAACATAGTTTTTATAATAACATAAACTAAAACATGTAATGTATCAGCACATATAAGTTTAAATTTTGTAAAAGTTAGAAATATTGATAATCAGACCGGGCGTGATGGCTCACACCTGTAAGCCATCACGTTATTCTAGCACTCTAGGAGGTCAAGGTGGGAGGATTGCTTGAGGTTAGGAATTTGAGACCAGCCTGAGAAAGAGCTAGACCCTGTCTCTACTAAAAAAGAAAAGAAAAGAAAAGAAAAGAAAAGAAAAGAAAAGAAAAGAAAAGAAAAGAAAAGAAAAGAAAAGAAAAGAAAAGAAAAAAATTAGCTGGGCATGGTGGCATGCACTGGAGTCCCAGCTACTTGGGAGGCTGAGGCAGGAAGATTGCTTAAGCCTAGGAGTTTGAGGTAGCAGTGAGCGATGATGACACCACTGCCCTCTATCCCAGGCACCAGAACAAGACTCTTGTCTAAATAAATAAATAAGTTAACATATATTAATTTTTTTAGAGTCCTTTAAAATATGATTCTGAAAATACAGTATCAGTGATAAACTGGGTAGTTGTGTTTCAGATATAGACAGAAATAATTTATATTTGTGTATCCTTTGACAGCTCTTAAAAAAACATTTCTGTTATTTTCTTTAATCCTCTTAAAAATGTGAGGTAGAAAATTTATAGTATCTTTATAGTACAGATAAGAAGTTTGTTCAATAAAACTTATCTGAAAAGTTTCAGAAATGGAACTAGAATCTTCTGACTTCTAATATTATTTTGTCTCTATTGAAATGTGGAAATAAGATATTTTTCTTAAAGATAGAGTTCTTAAACCATTTGCTTATCAGCAAGAATCAATTATATTTCTCTTTTTGTCCAGGTATCTTGCAGGGTAGTAGGAACATAACAGTAAAAATACAGTTTTTGTTTTAAAAAATGGACAGTCTGATACATACTTTTTGTAGTTCACATCATAGTCTAATCTGGAAATCACAGACAAGGGCATAATTTGTCTTTTTAACAAACAATATGATGTGGTCTTATGGTTCTTTCTGCAATATTACTAATTAAGCAAAGAGAAGCTTGTGAGTCCAGATCCAATTGTTTTATCTGCAGGGTTGAGTGGATGGCCTCTTAAAAAGAGCACTTTCCCGGGAACAAGACATCTGGATTCCATGGTTGTCTTGTTACTGACTTGATGTGCAACTTTGATTATCGTTTAACCTTCTGAGTCGCAAGTTTATTTATTGATAAAAAGATCATAAGAAAACTTGCCTCACTTACCTCCCAGGATTAATGTAAGGAAATAAATGTGTTATTTTACAGATAAAATTGAAATTGAAAAGTGTAAGAGGATTGAACAGACATAGGGTAGTAACTTTGGACTGTCTGAGGAAATTTCTATCAAATAATTAAAATTATAATAAAAACTGCTTCACTGATGATACCCAGCACATTTTTAAATTGGGTGCCATATTCCTGGGATCACAGGTGAAAAGTAAACCTAGGTAACATACATGTCAGAGATGAAAACATATTTCATTTTTACTCTCAACACTGTGACATTCCAAATAACCTGTGTTAATTTGGGCTTACAGGCTGAGATAAATTGGGGTGCCACTTTTCCTTTAGCTTAGGCTGTTTATAAATATAAAGATACACTTTTAATGCCAAACCAAGTAGTAAGTTATTGTTAGAAACCTGTAATAATTCCAGAATTTCAGGGCAATAATGAACATCAAAGCATTATATTTTTATGCAGGCAAACTTTTGCTTTTGCATAAAAAAACTGAGAATGTGTTTACACCCTCTAATTGTTTCTATTAATATCATGACCTTTATTATTTCACACTGTACTCGTGTTTATACCTTTGAAGAAGCAACACTGCAGGAAAGATTAGAATACTGTGGAGACAGAGTCATGTGGAGTATTCATGAAAAATTAAATGCTGTCAGCATTTGCAGAAGTAGGTCATTTCTTTCTTAATTAAATTTGTATATCATAGTCACTGATTAACCTGTATTTGGGTATTAGGTAAGTCTGAACCTTCCTTATTGTCAGAGGTGTTGTACAAGCACCTGCCATGTATAACAGACAAATAGTCTCAACTTAAAAGATTATCCAAGAAGTTTCTTTCTCAAATTTCATTGCCCTTTATCACGTATTTCATGATTTTTATACTTCTGTCTTGCAGACTTCTAGGATTCTCTATTCAAATGACCTATTTTTATCTTTGGTAGCTTATATCAGCAAAACATGAAAAATCTCAAGTCTAGATAGAATACACAGGGCATTACCTTAGGAACTATATGCGAATCCCTAGTGTTATAATGTCAAGGATGAGCATTTGAAGAAATGACACAAAGAACTTTATGTTTTTCAAAGATATAGGATGGCTGAGCAGACAAAGAAAAAAAAAATCACACTTTCTAAAGTGCAAATTACATGAACTGTTGGCAGGTATTCACCTCCTACTGTAAAACCACAGCACAGTAACTTGAACCATATTTGATCATTCCCAGAGACAGGAAGATCTCTTTGGAGGGCATTTGAAAACATTATTCTGAAGGTCTGAAAAGGACATTGGATTGGTCATATGAAATATTAACTATATATTCAGGTTTTATATTAGAGCAGTCTACAGAAGTGGGAATGCATTTGGTTGTAGATTTCATAAAATGTATGAAAGAAATCAATTCATAGTTCTCTTTCACCATCATTAAGAAAATACTCCCTATACTGTTTTTCATTAATTGCTGGTTAGTTGGGAAGACAAATATTTTAGTCAATTAAAGTTGTACATTTTAGCTATTTTATAATAATATATTTTTCAATGTTCTGAAATATCATACTGTAGTAATAAAATTGCCATTTTGTCATTGTAGGTATACATTAGGACTTTTATTGTGGAGTGGCTTTTCTACAAATTTCTAAACACATATTTGCAGTTTGCTTGGGAAGAAAATCAACATGAAAATGAATACCAAATTGCTCTTTAAATTCCACAAATATACTGCCTAAGTGTTAGTTATCAGATCAGTGGAGTGTCCTAAATCAAATATTGACATAATTCCTTGTGGTTTGATAATGGCTTTATGATTAAGATTTAAAAGATTTTGAAAGGTGGTACTGCTTCAGAAGGTGAAGATTTGAAACATTACTGTAGTCACACAAATCAACCAATTTCCCTTTGTTTTCATAGTGCAAAATATTTCTCCTTGTTGAAAATGAGTGCATCAGCATAAAAGCCCCTTGAGCGAGAAAAGTGTATATTGATCACCATAAAGTGCATTTCTGTAATACCTTGAAGTTATTGAAATTTACCCTAAACCATGTTCTGTTTCTGACAAAAGATTCCTTTCATGTGTTATTTATTGATTTACAGCTCTATAGAAATGGAAAAATAATTTTTGTTGTGAAAAACACATGTAAGACCTTGTCATACAATTAAAATTTGTTTGTAGCTTTAAAAAAAAAATCACAAGCATTATACTGAATTTAAGGGTTAACAGATTACCAAACTTAACTATTTATTATACTTTTATCCTCCAACAATGTGTTGAAATAGATATATATGTTGAACCATCTATATGATCACAAAGTAAAACCTAGCTAGAAAACATGTAGAGAAAATAGATTCTAGAATGAAAGGTTGTTTTTGTTACAACATGAATTCTAGTTTTTCTCAGATTTACCATATCATCCCTTTGCACTTCACAGTTTCCATTTGGAAAATGGTGATAACTGTAGTTTTCATCTAGCTCAATGGATGTTACAAAAACAGATGAGGCTGCATATATAAATAGTTAGCAGAGCTTTCAAAGAAAGTTGCTTTGCAAATTGAGGCAATGTATAGGTCAAATCTCCTGGCTAAAGCAGGTGCTTCCTCATTGTTACTTATTTTCCTTCATTCTAAGGGCCAAGCAGGCTCTCTGCCAAAAGACATGGATTATCATGAAGAACTGGCACAGATTCCAGGACTTGAGCCCTGTCTTTTGCTTCCGTCTTCCTGATGACCTGGATCAAACGAAGACTGCCAATATCGTTTGATAGAAAGCAATTTACTTCCTGATTTATGGGCCTCTACTTGCTACTTCTAAACTGCCTCTCTTGGTTTTTGTTTGTTTTTTTTCTTAACATCTTGAATTCTAGAGTAAAAGGATAAGGAAAATATGCTGTTGTTTTATATAAAATTGTATATAATATGACAGTGATGTTTTTAATGTTAAAGATTAGAGGTGCATAGGTAGCTGGATTAAAGCACTAGTAATTAATGCAAACAATTTGTTATACTTGTATACTATTACTTCAAACTTCATTGTCACAACTTATACCATATATCTTAACAGAAGTAATAAAAAAGAAAATTAAGAGCTGTACATAATCAGTGTGAGACAGTCATTTTGAATGCAGCATTAAAAATACATCTTAAATAATTTATAATTCAAGAGCAAAATACTGTATTTGAGAAAACATATGTACTTTTTATCCCCCAGATATTCTGTTGGTAAACTAGTTAAGGGTTATACAGGTATGGAATCTGGGATTCCTTTATAAAATAAATCAAGAGAAAATGGTATTGATAGAAATTAAAAACATTCTTAACTCCGTTATATTTTTCAGAATGGTTTGAGTAATTAAAGATGACCAGACAGAAATCAGCAGAAAACAAATAATCAAAACCAATGGAAATTTGACTATATATCAGTATAATTAAAGAGATAGATATAGGTAGATAGATATATACATTAGTCTATGAAATATTAAAATGGAAAATATTTTGGAATATATTATTATTTCCTTTCAAGGGATATTTTTGGAACTAAGCACCCCCCATACATATACCTGCGCTCCCCACAAATTATGTATGTTAGTTTCTGAATGTTCTTATGTATTTGAAAGTCAATTGTCTTTTCACCATTCAGTTAATTTAGGAACTATCTCCAATAGCTCCCTATTATTCACTAACAAAAGGTAAATTTTATAATGTCATTTTACATTTCTCTCTACCTATCTTTCCTAGGCATAATCTTTCCCTGCCAACTGGCATGCCCACCCAAACACAGACACACCCTTCCTGTTTAAGGCTAGTCACTGTTGTTTCCATATATTCTTCAACTTGCTGCTTTATATGCTCCTATTTTCTCATCTTTCCCTACACACGAATCCATATTTCCCTCTTTGTGTCTGTGCTCAGGTTTTCCTTGATATGGTTCACTTCCCTTTCTAATCTCTATCACAGTCTCAAAGTGAATCCTTTGCTGAATGTGCCCAAACTAATCTCCCTCTACTTAGAACCACTGTGGGCAATGCCCAGTTTAGTAATTGCTGTATATAACATGTGATGATATAAAAATAAATTTCTGTTGTTGAAAGATCAAATTAAAAGTAATTAGAGTGCCTTTCCTGTTAGAAGTCACTGTTGAAAACAAACATGATATTTTGTTTCTGATATTATTAATAATACTATTCATCAGCCTCTTTATTTTGCAAATATATGAAATTTTTAGGATTGAATAAGATCCTAAAAGTTCTGCAAAATGATTGTAACATGTTTTGATAATTCAGATACTTCATGTGTGAATTGGAGATTGCCATTGGACTTAAAATCATACATATTTACAACGCATATGCAGGCAGTCTCCAAGTGTTATAAGTTGGCCATTGAATCTCTTAAATAATGTCTTATATCTTTATCTTAGAGCATAGAAGATGAAGAGCATTTATGTTGGCTTCATAAATGTTTAAATATATCATGTATTTAGCAATACATTTTCTTTCAAGCTACTTTGTAATACTTCAGTAGTGCATGATCTGAAATTATACATAGATTCTACTATACACAGGACATCATCGGTTTTATTGCATACCATGAGCCATATACCACACTCTAGGAGAGCATGGGTGGGGTAAGTGGATAATGTGTGTGTGCATGCGTGCACACCCATGCACGCACACATGTGCACGTACATGTGCTTCCTGGCAAATATTGGAGTTGAACAATGTGATGAAAGAGAGAACAAGGACATCCTAAGAAAAAATATGTGTGGATATTTCCTTAGGATATGTTTTATGTCCTTCCCCTATTTTCTCCAACTTTCAGGCACACCATTATTGGATAGTTTAATTCCCAGACATTTAGAACCAGAACAGATGGATGCCACAACCCTGGGAGAATCTTGGCTAAAGGTATGGGTTTATCTTCCCAGAACTCAAGATCAGAGAATCTTAAAAATGAGAAGGGAAGAAATTTCAAAGAACGTCTTTAACATTCCAAATCAAAGCATACTTTTTTATAGTCTTCTAAAAGTAGCTGTCTTCTAGGTTCTTTAGAACAACCACAGTAAAGTAACTACAGTGTAATGGTTGTAATGGTTAAGAGCTTTTGGTATGGATCAGTCCAACTGGGACTGTCTGTTCCACTTTTTGCTAGTTCAGTGAGCTTCTCTTTTATATGCTTCAGTTTCTTTAACTGTAAAATGAAGTTAGGAATAATACTTATCTCACAGAGTGGTTGGGGGGATTAAAAGAGATGATGCATGTAAAGTGCAGCGCAGTGCCTGGAAGCAAACTCTGAACGACTACTAGCAATTGTTTTTATATCATTACATTGAGACTGTTAAATTTTTTTCCCCAATATTTTAAATCTCAACTAGAATCTTGTTACTTCTACATGTTAGAAGAGTTTCAGCCTTTTTGGAGGTATCAAAAACACTATCTCTTTCAAATGACAGCGATTTAAGCCCTCTCAAATACACAAGTAACATGCCTTTATTTTTGAAGCTAAAATTATCGGTCATTGCATCTCTTCATGTGCCATGATTCATCATTCTGACTATTCTCCTCTGGTTACTGAGCATGTGTCAGTGTTTTTCTAGAAATTGAATGCAATATTCCTGACAGATTGGAGAGGCAGAGACAAGCATAATTTTGCCACTTCCTGTGTACTCTGCTTCTGCAGATATAGACTCTATTCTTATTATTTTGGGGGTACATTTTATTGTTATGTTGAAGTAGGTACACATTACATTTGTGGCAGCATCACTAAAATCAAGTTTTCAGTCAACTCAAAATCTGAAATGATATTTCTAGTTTTTTTCATTTGTCTTATTTCATTTTTTAATTGACACATAATGTACATATTTATGGAGTACATAGTGATGTTTCAATACATATATATGGTGATCAGATCAGGGCAATTAGCATATCCAACATCTCAAACATTTATCATTTTTTTGTGTTGGGAACATTTGATATCCTCCTTTTAGCTATTTGAAACTATGTAATATAGTATTGTTAACTATAGTCATCCAACAATGGAACAGAACACCAGAACTTACTCTAACTATAATTTTGTATCTTTTAATGAAATGATTTGTCTCCTGTCCCTATGATTGGATGCTGTTAAGCTGCGTTTCCTTTATCACATATATTTGTCTTAGTTTTAATTGACATTTTTTAGTCTTGAAATTTTTTCCTATTCTTATAAAAATAATTTCAGCCCCCGATAGCATTCTATTTGTTGCTGGACTAGAGCAAGCATCTCCTGAGTCTTGGTGAGGATATTCAAAGTGGAAGAAGACATGGTGCTCCCTAGACAAGGCAGAGGTCTCAGGGGCCCAAATTTCCTTTTTTATATCTCAGTTCCTAGGTTCACGCCCCAGCCCCGCTTACCTAACTCCCCAAATGCTTTCTTTGGCCTTAAGAAGAGAATATGATAGGTCTGCCTGTTGATTATGCCATGATTAACTTGCAGCATCATTTTACTTTGGGTTAACTTTGTTTTTTATTTTATATTAGTGTATCCTCATACTCACAAATTTTAGTACAATTTAGTGCATATTTATTGAGCAGCCATACTGGAGAAGGCAGCACTCACTTCTGTTAGCAAGATTAATTTTTTTTATTTTTTTTATTTCAGCATATTGTAGGGGTACAAATGTTTAGGTTACGTATATTGCCATTACCCCACCCATCCCCCTCGAGTCAGAGCTCCAAGCGTGTCTATCACCCAGATGGTGTGCATCACACTCATTATGTATGTATGTACCCACCCACCTACCCCCTCCCACCTACCTGACACCTGGTGAATGTTATTCCTATATGTGCACTTAGGTGTTGATCAGTGAAACCAATTTGCTGGTGAGTACATGTGGTGCTTATTTTTCCATTCTTGGGATACTTAGTAGAATGGGTTCCAGCTCTGTCCAGGATAATACAAGAGGTGCTATATCACCATTGTTTCTTATAGCTGAATAGTACTCCATGGTATACATATACCACATTTTATTAATCCACTCGTGTATTGATAGGCACTTGGATTGTTTCCACATCTTTGCAATTGTGAATTGTACTGCTGTAAACATTCAAGTGCAGGTATCTTTTTTATAGAATGTCTTTTGTTCTTTTGGGCAAGATGCCCAGTAATCAGATTGCTGTATCAAATGGTAGATATACGTGTATCTCTTTGAGGTATCTCCAGATTGCTTTCTAAAGAGGTTGAACTGGTTTGCAGTCCCATGAGCAGTTTATGAGTGTTCCTATCTTCCTGCATCCACACCAACATTTATTGTTTTGGGACTTTTTGATAAAGGCCATTCTCACTGGGGATAAGTGGTATCTCATTGTAGTTTTGATTTGCATTTCCCTAATGATTAGAGATGTTGAGTATTTTTTCATATGTTTGTTGACCATTATTCTGTCTTCTTGGGCAAAGGACATGAACAGAAATTTTTCAAAAGATTTAACTTTTGCACATGCACTCATAGATAGAACTTGAAATGGGGGGAAAAAACCCACACAAAAACCCTTCCACATCTCTACCAGGTAGTTGTTGTGTAGGCAATTCATTTCATGATTCTTTAATTTTTCCATGTAGATATGTATTTTAGAAGCCTGGGAAACAATATTAGTATAAACTGTCTTTTTGAAAGAATAGAATTACATATCCAAATAATAAGGTATGTGAATCTTAACAATTTCTTTTGTAAAATAGTTAATTTCAAAAGATGTGATTGAGCCACAAATACTCCTAAGCAAAACATACTATATTAGCTGGTTGCTATTCTCAGCTGTTTCTATTTGCTAGACTAGACAAGCTTGTTTGCAAAGACTAGGTGGCTTAAGCAACAGAAATTTATTTGTTTTTTCACAGTTCTGGAGGCTAGAAGTATGATATCAATGTATTGGCAGGGCTGGTTTATTCTGAGGCCTCTCACCCGGGCTTGTGAGGTCTTTTTTTCTCCCTGTGTTTTCACATGTGTGCCTGTGTGCTGGGTTTTTTTTTTTTTTTTTTTTATAAGGACACCAGTAACCTTGGATTAGGACCCATCCTAATGAATTCATTTTAAATTAATTACTTCTTTAAATAACCCACTTCCAAATACAGTCACATTCTGAAGTACTAGGGGTTAGGCCTTCAACATATGAATTTTTGGGGGCAGGCAGAACTAAATTGAAGGAATGGATGATTAGCTGTATACCTGAATGAATGAATAAAATGGGTGATTGTAATCTTTTCCACATCATATTTTAATGTCATTTTTATGATATTCCTAGACATAGAAGTGTAAAATGTAAGTAAAGATTCTGGAGCAAGATGTCTTTATTTTTGTGATATAACAATAAACAAAGGTAATTGAACCCTGCCTTTAGACTGTTCACAAGAAAATGGGGAAGACAGCAAATAAATGTGCAAACCAATTAATAAAATAAGTTTAGGAATTTAATATGTTTTAGAGATGTAGCTGGCAGAAGTAACAGGTTAATTGAGTGTGTTTTGTAAGGGGAAACAATCCAAGACAAAGCTAACTTTTTATTGGCTTCAGCAACAGTTTAAAAGGTAATACCATATGCTGAGAGATATCTGCGGGAGAGTATATTTGGTATTTGGAGGAGAAAAGACATGTTGTCTTTTTCCACTGTAATTCTGAAATGGAGAAGTTGATAGGCAATTGGATATAGAGTTCCATGCAAGAAGTATGCATTTGAAAGTTATAAGTATATACATCATATTTGAAGCAATAGGGAACTGGATGAGGTCACATAGGTTGAATACAGAAATAGAAAAGAAGGGATTCTAGGACAAAATTAAAAGGCTGACATCATTTCCAGGTTTGGAGGAGAAGATGTCTGAGTAGAAACTAGTCCATGAAGTAAAAGAAACTCAAGAGTGTAGGGTCTGGGAAACCTAGATAAGTTTTCAAGAAGAGGGAATAATCAATTTTGTCAAATGGTATTGAATGATTGAATAAGATGAGAACAGATAATTCATCATTGGGTTTGGCAAAATGTAGATCTTTGATTCTCTCATTAAGACCTCTTTCATTGGAGTAATGGTAATTAAAGCACTGAGTATATTTAATGAAGAATGGAAGGTGACAAAGAGGATACAGACAATGTGGACAGCTTTGAAGAGTTTTGCTATTGTAGGACAATTGTCAGTGGTGAGGTAAAAGTGGATTCCACAGAATTTATGCTCATGGCTATGTGTCTGTGGACATTGCTTAAATTGGCTGATATTAGTTGGTTTTTTTGAAATGAACTATCCAGTAAAAACCAAGAAACTAATGATTCAAGAGAGAGTGGGGAATGGTTTAGAAAGAATTCCTTGAGGAGGCAAAAGAAAATGAGATCCAGAAAACAGCTACATTGGCCATAGATAGGAGTAGAAGCACTTCTTCTATGGTAACATGATAGAAGACATGTACAGGTGTAGGTAAATTGGAAGAATTAGTGATAGGCAAATGATATAATTCTCATTTGATTGCACTTGTTCTTTTCATGGATTAGGCAGTGATGTCATCAGTTGGGAATGATGGGATGAAAAAGTATAGGAACCTTGTGTAACACAAGGCAGTATGAAATAGTTATATTGAAGTATATGAGAGTGAATTTACTAGAGAAATAATGTAGTAATAGTAAGGGCAGTCTGACATTGTTACAGGCTTGCTTGAACTGTGTGACCACATGATTGATACTGCTGAATAAACCAGTAATGTTCAGCTATTGTATTGAGTTTTTCTTCAAAGAGTAAAACAGAGGAGCAAACAAAATCAGGATGTATATAAGCTAGTTATACTTCTGAACTATTAAATCCTAGCTGAGAGAGAGGCATATGAAGCTACAAAGGAGGTAATTAATAGTAAAATTCTGATACAGTATAGAGTAGGCCTCCATGAGATCAGAAAATTGTTGAATGGTAGTTTTGGAGTAAGAATTAGAGGTGATAGATAGGGTGTACAGTTCTCGGTGACAACAGGGGAGGGCGTCATTGAATGGATCATATGCCTGACTCTGATGTAGCTAAGAATGATGAGAGAGAGCATCAGTTGTGAATAGGTAGATGGCAAACCAGGAATCAAAATCATCACTGAATGAGGGATATAATAGTGAGAATGTCAGAAGTTGAGGACAACTAGGAAAGATATGGAGTATATGGGATATTGAAAAGAAGAGATATTTAAAAAGTCTGATGATGTGCATTTTAAAGGAGTTAGTGTTTTGAAAGAGAAACGAGACACAGTTCCAAAATATCAAGGAGGAGCAAAGAGGATACTTACTCTAATTCTATGCTCTTCTTACTCTAATTACTTCCTCCACTTAGTCTACTAAACTAAGCAGCCTCCTCTTAAGAAGTTGGGAGTCTGGAAGGAATGTCTTCAAGAAGGCCAGGTGTCAGAGTAATAAGTATTAATAAAATGAAGGGGAGCTTCAGAGAAAACATTTAGGATATCAGAGAGCAAGTTTGAAAGGGAATAATAATAGGTTTATGAAGGAAGGGATGGGAAGTTTCCTTAGTACCATTGTCTAGCTCAATGTATATGTCAACCATCCTCTAGTAGGCCTTCATGTACTACAAAAGTTGGGAGACTAAATGCTATATGACCCAGGCACATTTCCATGGGGTGTATGGATGTGATCTAGATTCTGTCAGTCAGATAGGTTTGGGTAATATACAAATTTAGAACTAAGTTAAGCAGAGGAAGACCCAGGGAGTAAGGCCATCATCATTCTGCTGGTGTAGATGGTGATGGAGACAGTGTGGTTCTGGAGATGGCATCAGTGAAAGAAATTTTCAATCCCAGTAGTTGGTTTCTTGATAGTGGAAGGAACAATATATTGCTCCTTTTATGCCCAAGTGTTAAGTATTACTTTTGAAAGCCTATTCTAGGATCTGTCTCTTTATATCCTATAATAAATGTTCTTTGCCTAAACTATCCAGAGTGAATTCTTTCCTGTCCAACTTGTCCTAAGCCCCTCTACTTAGCCTCATAAAAGCTGACGTTAAAAAAAAATGACTTCAAAATTAACTGTTGCTACCCCTTACTTATTGCTGCTGAGCGGATGCTGGGCTTACGTAGATATTTTCATATAGCACTTGAGAAATCTAACCCTTTCATTTTGGACCAGAGATCACAATGGGTATTAGGAAGGATGTTAACTGTTCTGCATAAGTCATCGTTCCTGGAATTTAAGCTGTGATCACATTCACAAACTTGAAATATTTAGGAGAATCCCAATGACAGGAAATAAATGTGAATTTGAAACTAACTCTATAGTCAAACATTAGATAATCTGCAAGTTTAATTATTGTTATTGTTACATTTTTGTATTAAGATTCTATGTGTGAAAATCTATGTCAAAAATGGAGAAAAACTACATAGGCTGAATTATGAGAGAATTGTATAGGAGAAGAAACCCATGTATTAACACCAATGGGTCTGAAGCAACAAATTATTTTTACTTTTCAGTGTTTTTAAATGTTTTAGTATTTTCAATGTTTTTAGAAAAAGAAGACTTTTTCCCAGCTATTTTTGAAGATATTACCTGATGAAAAATGGAAAAAATAAAGTAATTTCCTATATACTTTCTACCTAGATTTAGTAATTACTAATATTTTGCCAAATTGGCTTCCTCTCCCTATTTCTTTCTTTCATAGATGAATAGATATATACTATAAATATAGGGCTTTTTGCTGACCCAGGTGAGATATTAAAGACATCATGACCTTAGATCCTTAAAGGCATGAATGCCCTGCAAAGAATAAGGGCAGCCATTCTCCTACATAAACATAATACAGTTTGCAATGCAAGAAATGTTAACATTAATATGATACTCTTACCTAAAATATAATCTATATTCAAAGTTCTCCAATTGTCTAATAATATCCTTTATAGGGAATTTTAATAAAATCTAGGATTTAACTAGAATCATACATTGCATTTAGTTGCCTGGATTATGTTCTTTCTTTTTTCTTTAATAAAATTGGCATTTGGGGACTGTAGCCTGGTGTTTTGTAGAACATTTTTGATTTTAGATGAGTCTGATCACTTTCCTATGATTAAATTCAAGTAGAATATGTTTGATAAGGTAATTATTAATACTTAGGTGATACTGTGTTCTATCATAGGACATTGCATTAGGGATTCCATGGTATTACTTTTGCCCATTATTGGTGATCTTACATGTCATCATTAAGGTGGTGTTTGACTGATTTATCCTCTGGAAAGCTACTTTTCCCATGTGTCATTAATAAGGGAAATAAGTAAACTGTGAGGTGATTATTTTAGGAATGTGTGAAAATGTTGTTCTCCAATTTTTGAACTGTTGAGGAAACTTGCCTGAAATAACTATTAAAATGTCATGACAAAGTGGATATTTTCTAATTTGATTCTGCATCATTCCCCTGCCATACTCTAATTATGTCTCTCTTACTCTTGTTTCTTACCTTCCTTCATTCCTTTATTTCTTCCTCTCTTCCTTCTTTTCTTTTGTCATTTCCCTATTTCCCTTTCTTTTGTGATTATCTGTTTACTCATAGCCTCAAGGTGTTATACCCATTGTGATTCCAGTTTTATTTCCTTAAATTATATTAAGACAAACACTGTGTGGTAGTGTCTACTGCATGTGAGACACATTGTTGAGTGCTAGGCTAGTACACACACTTAAAAAAAAAATTCATAGTATTATGGGGGTATGAATGTTTTGGCTACATGAATTGCTTTTGTGTCATTTGAATCAAAGTTATAAGTGTGCCCATCACCAATATAACATGCATTGTACCCATTAAGTGTGAATTTACCCATCCCCTCGTTCCCCCTCCCACCTGCTTGGCTTCCATAAAAAAAAAAAAAAGGTGAACTAATACCCTTTGACACAACCTGGCTGAAATTGGAGACCATTCTTAGCGAAGCATCACAAAAACGGAAAAACAAAATATTGTATGTTCTAATATACCTACTTTGAAGAGTTGGTTTGAAGAGAGCATATAAAATGATTCCCTGTGCATAATAGTTACTAAGTATATATTATATGTCCTTTTGACATAGCTCCATCAATTTTTTAAGCACTTTCTTACTTTCTGACACTTTTTCACTTTGTGCTCTTTCTATCCTAGTCTTGTTATCAGTTATGTCTCCAAAAACTCTAGTTCTTCTTAATGGGAGTTGTATTTAGAAACCAAGAGGTGCTAGATTTAATGGTATATTTTTTTAACAGCAGCTTTGTGAGGACAAGTAGAAAATAAGGGAGAGTAGGGCATTCCTACAGTGCTGCTATTGTCGTACCATGGATATTTTTAGGTCACAGGATTCTTTTTAGGTAGATACTGCTTATTCACAGGTGTGTTCAGTGTTAGGTGCATGAGCTCTGCAACAACATGGCATAAATTTTCTTTAAGCTCTGCCATTCTCTACCTTTGTGATTCACAGTAAGTTATTTTGTCTCCGTATGCCACTGCCTCTATCCCTTTATCTTTAAATAGGATATTATGCAGTATCTACCTCTTTGGGTTGTTAATTCAATTCTTTGTTTAACATATTTTTATTGAGCATCTGGTATGTAATAGATACTCATAGCTATGCATAAGACAGACAAATTCTATCTACGAAGCTTTCATTGTCATGGGAAAAATAGACTCCTCTCCCCTCCAAAACATGCACACAAGTAAAATCTATGTGCAGCTACTGATAGTTTCCAGAGAAACGAGAAACTGGCTCAAGGTGTGTAGCTGTCAGAAGGGTTAGTATTTTATGTAGACTAGGGGAAGAAATCCTCACTAATAATATTTGAACAGAGACATGAATCAGATTAGGGACTAAATCATGAAAACACCTAGAAAAAGAATATTCCAGACAAGGAGACAACAAATACACAGCCCCCAGAAAGAATAATGTCTAGAATAATTCAGAGCAAGCAGCCAGGTTGGTGGGACTGGACCAAGGAGAGGCATGGTTCAGTGGTAGGGATGAGGCCAGATCATGGAGGGTCTTTCAGGTCTTTATAAAAGATTGGACCCTGTGGGGACAGGAAACCATTGGAAGGTTTTGAGAATAGTAGTGACCCCATATAGCTTAAAGAGATTATTCTGGTATTGGGTTAGAAATAGACTGAAGGGGGCCTGATCAGGAAGAGATAGAGGAGTTAGGATCCTGGTAAGAGAACACAGAGGTGCAGCACAGATGGGGTGAGGCAGGGAGCAGAAGAAAGATGAACAGATTCTACATATGTTTGGAAGCTGAAGACCACAGGATTTGTTGATGGGTTAGATGTGGAGTGTAGGAGAATGAAAGAAATCAAGGGTGACCTCCAGTTTTGAACACTGTTGTTGAGACTTAGATAAAAATTACATAGTTAATTCATATAAAGCATTTAAAACAGTACCTGGCACATAATAAATACTCAATAAATAATAGAATTTTCATGATTTTAAGTGCCTGTCAGTTATTTTCCACTTTTCTTTTCTTTTATATATTTGCTTTAATGTTTTTGACTTTTGAATTTTAAATTGACTGCTACCTCAATGCTATTTCTCTTAAGTGCTAACCATCTAGCTATATAAATTTGAGTAATGCAGTAATCTTACTGCCAGTGCCTTGGACTGGAATCAACATATAGTTCACTTACTGTGTAGCTAGGGGCAAATCACTAATCTCTCGATTTCATCTCTTATGAAATGGATATGATGATATTTATATCCCAAGGCTATTATGAAAATTAAAGAATATCCAGATTCAAAAATGAAAGTCTCTACCAAGTATGAGTTATTGCAATTTTTATTGTTGCCTACACTCTAAGAAGGCTCTTTATGGTAATCCTAGCCAGTTAAAGACATGAAAGAAATGAATTTTAATGCATTATTCATTCACACTGAATTTTGTTTGGTAATATTTGAATGTTTTTATTGTCGAGATTTGTTTTTTTTATATTTCACAGTTTGGGATTTATTGCGACCTGAGCAGCTTTATCGAATCACTCTTTAAAAGATTGAATGAATTCAAATCTTCCAGTCAGGGTGAGTCTTGGGCCCAGGGTGTGAGAGAGGGGACAGTTTAAAACATCTGTCTAAAGCATTCAACTTAACAGTGCTCCATACTTTAGTGCATCTTAGATACCTTCAGAGTACAGTTATCGAGACATTGTTAGGATTCCAATGCTCAGCAAATATGGTGATTAATAATTACTGTAATTTAGAAAGCATTTCCTTTTTTGGTGGAAGCCTTGAAGACTTAAGAAGACTGAGGGACTGCAAGTGTGATTTTAAAAAATGATTTTATTTCAATTACTCTATTCTTATCGAGACTGAAGGTGGGAAAAACCCCTGTGTGTCTTTCCTAAGCTAGATAGGAATACATAGCAGCATCTGATATTAGTTCATCATTTTATATCATTTACCACTCATAGGCAGCTCTCCATTTTAAAGTAAAATTTCTCATTTTAAACTAAAAATCCTTATCCTCAACCATTGAGTTATGCTTCTTAGGAAGATATTATTATTCCTAATTTATAGAAAAGAGAATGAAGGCCAAGAAAGACTAAATCAAAGGATGATTTGTTTAATAAGTAAAAGAAGCAGAATACAACCTTGTTTTTCACCCTCTCATCTGTAGCTCCCATCTAAATTTCTGACCTAAGGTTTTTGCATTATGAAATGTTGGTTATTTGGGTATTAAAATTGTCTTAATTAGCAGAAAACAGGGTGATCTTTCAGTATTTACATTTCCTTGGAAATGTTCTATGGAGAAGTGAGGTTATATTTTTGTTTAATTTAGGGGCAAGACAGATATGGAATAATTTTATCATAGAGTTTTCAATAAGGGTTTGGTGGATACCCGTATATTTCGTTCAATGAGCACATGTGCTATCCATTTCAGCTCTATCGTGAATGACGTGTTATAAATGCAAGTGGAAGATTTCTGTGATTGTCACTGGAATTAATGCTCTTATTTGACCCATCTTAGAAGCACATAAGAAAGGCAGCATTTTAGGATTAGTCTTGATAAGAATAATTATTGCATTGGATAGGAAGCTTATAAGGTAATTTGAAAAATTTACTTGTAACTAACATGCAAATGTCTTTTAAAACCCTTTGATACTTATAAGCACCTTCATAATATGTGAAAAGTATTTAAAGTCACTTGAACTATTTAAGGGCATATAAATTGTTAGGCAGTATTGTGATTATATGATGAAACTGAATTTACATGTATACCCATAGTCATTTCAAAAGCCTTGTTAGGTATGAAATAGGTATGAAATATCTTAATAATCCTCCTCATTCCTTTCCATTGTCAATAGCACCCTGTGGCATTGCAGATGATTCTTAAATATAGTTGTAAGGAATATTCTTACTTTCTCTCACAGAGAGACCAGGAATACGAATTGCTTTGGTAAGGTAAAAGAGGTTGTTGAAAACCAGCCTTGAAACAAACAAACAAACAAAAAACCTTTCAGCCTATATTTATATTTTTCAAGACTTTATTTTTAAATTCATATATAGTCTACTTGTTTACAAAGCTCTAAATAATCAAAATTTAAAACTATTTTATGATTAATTAAAGGAACAGAAACTGATTTTTAAAAAATGCTATAGCTAAAAAATCATTATTTTTTGAAGGTCACATGCTTAATGAGTAAGTCATATTACAGGGATCAATAAATCATTTTGGACTCAATGCAGACAAAAGTTTTTGTATTTGTAATTTGAATAAGATATTGGAAACACATTTGTCAGGGAAATTTGACCTTGCAAAAACACCAGACTAAGTCTCCAATGAAGAAAGACTGGCATTTTTATTCATAGGATTATAAAGGGAAAATTAAACCTTAATTTTACTTGATGCATTTCTGATGAGTGCGTGATTGGCACTTAAACTCTCTTTCCCTTATCATGACTTAATTAATACATGCAACTTTCTTTCCAGGGAAAGTAGTGAATAATAATTCATTGATGCTTCAAGCATTCACTTGTCACTTTCTTGAAAGTAATCTTCATGAACTTGTAGTATATTTTCCAAATTATTTTCCTTTCCATCTGTAGCATAGAATTTCATTTCTAACATTAAATTTTTCTCAAATGTAAATAAAAAACTCACAATGGATTTTATAAAAGTTTTATTTATGTAGCCAATGACATGCATTTATCCTATTAAAATTAAAATTATATATACTTTGAAATTTTTAGTGTATATTCCACAAATATTTTAATGTCTTAAAACATTTTTCTCACTGCTTTGAAAACGGGAAAGATATTTTATCAAGTATGTACTTGATATGATGTATCAGTGGTCATTACATTTTAATACATGTAATTTTTGTTTATCGCCTAAACTGGTGATTGTTAATCACAGATTTTAGAATCAAAGCTAGTTTATCTAATTAAGCAAAACTGCGGTTTCATTTACTTAATGCATTATCTTATTGATTATTTTCTTCTCCTATGTACTATGGTCTTTTCTTCTGTTCTTAGCCCCCAAAGCCTCCTTCACTTGGTTTATGGCCAATTCTATATCCTAGTTGGTGCCTGTATTTCAACCCAGAACCATGCTGGATCACAATGTTTGAACATTTGCAAGGCGTTAGTTATGTGCTGGATTACAGTTGTATCCTGGCCCACAGACTTGAATCTCCTATTCCTAAAGTCAGAAAACATGGTGTTTTAGTCCACATGGCAGTGCCAGCATTTGCTGTGCATGTTCAGAAGGCTGGCTTGCAGAAGACCTTAGAGTATTTATCATTTTATGGACATTGCAACAGTTTGTTTGTTATTCATGTATATCTTCACTTAACTACCATCAGTGGTTCTGAAATGGTACATGAGTTAGTCTCCTGGAGTGCTTGTAAAAATATTGATCCTTGGCCAAACATTGTAATTCAGTAGCTATTGGTATGACCAGGGAGACTACAGTATTAATGACAATCCCAAGTGATTCTGAGGCATGTGGCCCCTGGCTTACAATCTTTATATATAATGGACTATTTAGAATGAGAAATTAAATAAATTAAGATACTGTAGTTAAGTCTGAACACCCGTTACTGCTCTTCTGTATGTAATTGCAGTTATAAGAATAGCTCCAGTTCCAATCTTGGATTTATTGTACTTGTATCTCTTGCACCCTTTCATTATTTGAAATTATTCATTCCTGTGAAGTACAAAAGATAGACGCCAATTTCAGATGAGTCAGAAGACAATTTACATGTTAAGTATAGTACTAGTTATTCCAAATTACTAAAACTAAAAAAAAAAAAAAGTTAGACACAGAAGAGACTTTGTAGATAATTTATTCTAACTCCCTATTTCTAAATGTAACCAAAATTTCATCTTCTTAAAAGATTTATTCACAAAAGATAAGCTAGTTATTAGTATTATCACTAGTAGAAGACAGATTTCTTAAATCGCAGTAAGAACTCTTCCGATTCCAGAAATATTTTTCCTATTTTACTATTCATGAGAATCACTGAAGTTACTTGTCAAAATGAATATTCTTGGGCTCAATCTCAGAAATAACTGCTCTGGAACCTGGTAAGCAAGGAGCTCAGACGTTTGTCTTTTTAGCATTCCTCAAGGGTGATTTGAATATAATTGGTCCAAGGAGCACATTTTGTGAAATAGGGTACACTATCTTGCTAGAAGGATTGAAAAATTAAATAAATAATTATTACTACGCTCAAATAATTAAAAGACAAGCCATTTAGCCGGGCTCTAAGACAGGCCCTGAGGGCTAATAGATAAAGTCCTTACCATTCAAGAAGCCCGTTGATTAGAGGTGGTGATTCATAATAAGCAAATCAAACACAGTGTGTTAGGTGATCTAGAGCACAGAGACAGGGACCTCCAGTAGTAGAAAGTGTCAGTAAAAGCCATCAGGAAAAACATCTCAGAGAATGTGACCCTGCTGGCAGGAGTAGATGAAGAAAGAGCACTTTAGGCAAGGAGAGTACCTGGTAGGGGGTGGGGAGAAAGAAAACAACACAAGCATCAACAACAAAATACCTAAACCATCACAGAATTGGAATGAGAGAAAGCATTCAGTAAATACTCATCGTTATTTGTATTACTTATTTCAACAGTGGGCTGAGAAAGGAGGAGAATCCCATGAAAGACATTAACAGGAGAAGGAGTGGGGGCCGCTGAAGCTTCAGACCAAGCAGTAAGCAAAAACTTAGGGTAGGTGATGTCTGTAGTTCCCTTTTATGTACTCACAGATGAATGAACGGTTTGTGGAAAGGTCAGCTTTTACAAAGGCCTGGGCCTTGGCCATCTGGGACACTGAAATTTCAAAGGAGGGATCATCAACAGTATCAAATATTGCAGAAAGGTCAAATGTGGATAAGAGCTGAGAACTCTCCATCAGATTTGATAGTTATTCATGCCATGATTCCTAACCACCTACTTTAGAATAATTTAGGAATGCTTATAAATATTCAAATCTCTACCTTCTAATTTAGGACTATTAAATTAGAATCTCTAGGGTATGTGGCTTAGGATCTCCTTTAAAAAAAGTAGGAGATTATTTTGCACACTGAAGCTTCAGAACCAGTGAAGGAGAGAGATATATTTCCATTTGTGGTAGGGCCGCAACCAACTCCAAAGTTTTAAATAGTACGGAGAAGAAGAGAAGTGCAGATAAAGCAAAATGTAGGCAAGGTTTGTCATGAAAGTAAGGCAGGAATTAGGATGATAACTAGGAAGGTAGGTCCACAGCCAAGCATCTGTGGTGGGCCTGGAGTTGCAGTTGGACAACAGGGCCATCAATCAGGAAAAAAGAGCTGTACATGTAGCAGAGGAGAATGTCAACGACCTAGAACCTAGTAGGCATCTCCGCATTTGTATATCACCATATTGGCCTGTGAAAAGATCTTCAGGGAGTTCTGACAAGTACTTCATTTCCACTTTATTTTATTTATTTATTTATTTATTTATTTATTTATTTATTTATTTATTTATTTATTTATTTATTTTCCAGATTCTGTGGGTACAAATATTGTTAGGGTTACGTATCTTGCCCCTGCCCCTCTCCCCACCCCGCTCTGCCAGAGCTTCAAGCATGTCCACTCTTCAAGTGGTGTGCCCTGGACCCACCATGAAAGTGCATACCCTTCCCCTTCTTCCCTCTTCCACCTGTTCACCTCCCATTAACACAGTTTTTTTTTAGACATTTTGGTTACAGTGTGTTTCTTTGCCTCTCCCTAAAAAGGGATAGAGGTAATCCTTTCCCCCCTACAATGCTCATCACATCCTTAAGATGTGGATCTCCCCCACCCAGATCCCTTTGAACACTATAATCATTTCCACTTTCTACATTTTGTGGAAATTTCACATTTGACCAACTCTAACCTGAGTAACACAAGGAAAGGAATTCAAATTCCGGAACCCTAGTTTCCAGCTTAACCAAATTGACATAACACAATGCACCCATCACTCTCATTGCCAACTGTCTTCTTTATGTTTCATTTATGAGTTAGAAGTTTCCACATATGGTATGAATTGTACCTTGACAAGAACATAAGGAATGCCATGTGAATCATAATGGTGATTTACTGCTACTACTATTAAAAATAGCATTTATTGACTAATTAGGATCTTCCAAAAACTATGGAATCTGTTTACTCACAGCTTAATCTAATTTCATTTTCATAGAAACATGAGAGGTGACTAACATTATTTTTCTAGCATATCTTTCTGCTAAAAAAACACTTACTAGTTTTTTAGGCTAAGGAGTACAGCCAAACCACTGTCCTATTGAGTGTAAAACCATGATTTTGTTATTGGTGTGAATAGTGGTGAGAAGAATGTTCAGAGTCCAAATAGATATTTACACTCCTTCTTTTTCAGAGAGGATAGATTGCATCCTTTGATGTCAATAAATTAGACTTAGAGATCAACAGAAAGGCCGAAAAAGGTCACAGCTCACCAAAGAGTACTGGGAAATGTAGTAAGAATCTCACAGGACGGTAAGACTTGATAGGAGGTGAACTGTCTGCATTGTTGTACAGAGGAGAAGCAAGCCTTCTAATTTCTGTAACTAGTATGAGCCCTTTGTTTAAGGATAGAGAGGAAACCATGTCTAGCAAGACCTGTTCATTAGAGAACAAAAAGAATAAGGGAGGATTACCTTGAATGGAGTCACATTATCCTTTTTGAGGATATTATACAGATATAAAGCAACTACTTAAAAAATTATTTCACTCTTTATTTTCTAGCATATCCTGAGAGCCCATGCTTATTTGTGCATTGATAGCCTAGTGGTAATGTGCCAGGAAATTTATTCTTACACATCCTGTAAACTAGTACCTGTGTACACAAAGGGGAACATGGAGCTATGAACTTGAAGTTAAAAAACATGGGAGGAGTTGCTAGTTACAGGAACAAATGCTAAATATTAGGATGAGTTAGTATAAAAACAAAGTAAATTATTCTTTGTAAATGACGAATCTCCCATGTAGGAGAGAGATAATCTATACATATTAAGCATCAACGATAGACTCATTTTGGTTTATAATCATCAACATGTTCACAGTAGGAATCATAATCACCCCCCACCCCCTTTTCCAGAATAATAGTCTTTAGTATTATAAACACTGTGAAAATATCTTCCACCTTACCTTCCATCATTCCCAGAAAACATAACTACAAAATTAAGCTCTCTTTGCAAGTGTTTGCAAATCATCTGTAGGTGAGACATGGGGGATTTAAAAATAGAATAAAATTTTAGTCTCACAGGCAGTTGCTAAATTTTATGAGTGACGTTATATCTTTAACCTGTTATCGTGAACAGCTAATAAATAAATTTTATATTTAAAAATGTAAAGTTTATGCTATTTCCCTAACTATAAATGGTCACAGAGCATATAGAACATAACTTAAAGCAGTTTTCAGTTGTTTGTGCCATTATTTTGTATTTTTTTCCTACTAGCAATTTTTCTTGATTGTATTTACTGTTAAGATCAGTGAGTTTGAATCTCTCTAGTTTGTCAGTTTACTAAAAAAGTTCTTAAGAACTTGGGATGTATTCATATTCAAACATTCTAAAATTTTCCCTTCAATCCAATTGCATAAAGCAAAAACATTAAGGAAAAATTATGTAATGTACATTCAATCACAAAATTATTGTTTTTCTCCTGTGAAGTAGTCTTTTAAAAATTCTTTTTTGATTAGCTTCTTTCTCTGAACATGTTGATATTGATTGAATTGAGATATGGCTCACAGAAATCAATACATAAGAAGACAGGTTGTATGTGATGACAGTAATTCTATCTACCGGGTAACTGCCAAATGTCTGGGTACCAACGATTATATTAATATTTCTTCTAGCTAGTCAGCACTTGATAATTTGTCAGGAAGCCGGTTTGTTTTCTTTGACTTAAAATAATGTTTATTTTCTTCAAAATATACATTTTCCTTGTTATATCAATATTGCATGTGTCTAAGTCTAGAAAGCTTGAAAATGTTCATTTTTAAATTTCACTTCATTTTCTGCCTTTTCTTTAGATAACAGATGGTCTCAGATTTCTTAGGCAGTCTGGTATCCTATATTGTTTTATGTGGGAAGGTTCTTGTGGCAGATATAAGAACCATGCAGTGATTTCTAATGGAGAAATTTTTGCTTATGAAGGCTAAAGAAAACAAAGGAAAAAAAGAGTAGGAAAGTAGAAAAAAGAAATTTCTATAAGGGGCTAAAAATGAAGGGATAAGAGATAACATTTAGGGAATTTATAGAAAAACGTAAATGGGTAGAATTTAGAAATGCCTAACTACCCTCCATCCAGTAGAGCATAAACACCTGGGCATTTTCTTTACTCATTCCTTTGATTGATAGTATTAATTTTAGTGAAACACATTTTGTATGGGTAAGAAATTATAAACATCATAGTTGCAATAAAAACATCATACAAGACAGACATATTTGGGATTTTCAGCCAAAGGACAACTAAACTTTACTGTTATATCATAGGATTCTGCTTAGCTTGTGTCTCTTATTGCTCTGAAATTTGTAACATAAGCACACAATTTCTTTTATGAAAAGCAGAAATGGGATAAAGCAGACATGCCATACATGGAGGTAAATAGGGTATTTTTAAAAATTGCCCACTTCAGTTTTAATGTTTAGAACTGATAACATGTTATTCACTTAAATTACAAAATAAAGTTTAGATTTTTATGGTGTACTTGGCTATCCTTAATTAAAATTTAAATCTAATTATATTACTATATTGGCATTTATTTTTCACATCTGTTTTATGTTCTATTATGACTGAATATTTCACAAAATTAGAGTTATCAGTTTTGTTATCAAGGAATGTTTTTTGTTATTAAATGTTTGGATATATATTAGTTCATTGATATTTCACTTTGAACAAGGAGATTTCTTTCAGAGACAGTTTCTTGCTTAAAATTTAACTAACATTTTCTTTTGTTTACATGAAAATCTATATTACTAATATTAATTAATTAAAAACCCTTGGGATATGTGCCTTCTGTCACATACTATTTTATCCAGATTTATCTAGGTGCCTTTGAAATAAAATTGATCCATGATTTGTTTCATTTGTGCTTCCAGTTTTCCTCATTTTGTTGCAGTCCTGGAAAGTGATTGTGGTTATAAGACGTTCACGATCATTTGCGAGAGTTTCACAGTTTCAAAAATCTCAAAAAATTCTAGTCATAGTGGAAGGTACTAGTATTATCCCCATTTTTCAGCAATGGAAACCCATGTGTAGTGTGTTTATAGTATTATGCATGGGACCACACTGCTCAGCAATGATGACATCTTAATATTTTGCATTCTGATGAATATTTCAAACCATCGTCTTTACTCCTGCTTATTGGCAAAATAAATCATAGTATAGATTCCGCTTTTTCTTTTATAGTTTCTAAGGCAATTTATAACTAGAGTGCATGGATGTTTGTAAGGGAAAAATGGAAGACAGTTAATTTTTAACTGATGACAAAATTTTTATACTTGAATTCCATTACTTTTAAGATTTCAATTGTATAGCTTAGGGATTGTCCATAGAAGCAAGAAGGCCAGGAAAAATTCTTGTTCCTGTTAAAACTTTTCCATCCAATAAAAGGTTCTTTGGATGGGCTCTTCAGCCATTACTTACACCATAGGATTGGAGTCTATGCTACCCCTGCATGCCAAACCTGGTGATAAAGCTGCTATTTTGCATTTTGTTGTTGCACAACTGGATCATTACTGGCTTGAGCAAGTTATTTAATCCCTTGTGCTTCAGCTCTCTCACTTATAAAATGGGGGCAATATCAGTATCTCACTCATTTGGTTACTTGAGGAATAAATGAGTTAATGCAAGTTAAGTGCTTAAAATAATACTTGGGATATAGTGATTGCTGTGTAGTTGCAGCCATTATTAAAGGTATTCCTTTAGTTTGTAACAGATGATTCCATTAAAACTATTGGCTTATGCGCATTTATCTTCATTTTTATTATGTCATAATATCATAAGATACATCCTCTTTTATGTTTATCTTATAATCTAAATTGAAAATTTTGTATAAGTTAACAGGATATTCTTAGAAGGCAGTTTTTTAAAAAGATGTTGCTGTTAATTACACATGCCCTTATGTTTTTTAACCACTACTCCAAAAACTTAAGAATTTTCCAGACAGAATACTCTCCCCAAGACTGTTTTTCAGATCATCTTGTTAGAGAATACTTTTTCATATAATTCATCTTCTATACTAGAATTAGTGAGTCTCAGATTTGAAATATATATATATTTTTTTATGATTGATGTCTTTACCAGATACCAAGCAGAGTTTACATAATAATCAGATATCCTAAAGCCTAATCAAGCCAAGGACACCATGCACTTATCTTCATCCACTGACTTTATTGGTTGAACATAGCTCTAACTTTTATACCTTTAAATATTCTATGTATATTTAAGTATAAATATATATGCATATATACCTTAAAATATTATTTATTCAACCAATTATGTCCTGTATACTGAAGAGAAGAAAAAACTGGAAAATCAGGATGAAAAATCTTGGCAGCTGTGTAATATGTAATTTTGTTCATAGGGCTAAATGACTAGTTTGTATGTATTGTTATAAAAAAGGGGATAGCAAAATGGCAAAACAAACAAACAAAAATTGACCTACATCTCAAACCATATACCAACATGATTAAATAAAACATTTTTATGAAAAACATAAAAACTTAACAGTATAAGAAGAAAGCCTAAGAACATTACAGTCTTGAAATGGAAGATTTTTTTATGACCATAACTCCAAATCTGGAACCAATGCAAATAATTACAGTAAGACATCGGTTACTTTAGAAAGACAGGGAACATTATTTGCAACTCAAAACACAGGAAGGTGCTAATATTACTAAAATTTTCTAGAAATCAAGAACAAGACAAAAATTAAACTAATAAGAAAGGGCAGGCATTTAATAAAAGAAGATTATAAAATAGCTTTTTTGACATAGCAATTATATCTGACATCAGAATTTTAGTAAGAAATTCAAATTAAAGCAACACAACTCTTTTTTTACCAATAGGATTGATGAACACCTGTATGCTTAACAAACACTATTGGCATGGTTACTAGTGGCAAGATAACATTTTCATGTGTTGCCTGTGGAGATGTAAATAGTACATCCCATATGTAGGATGCTTTTGAAAGAACTATAATTATTAAAACAATATGCATAATTTGACCCAGCCATTTCTTCTTCCAAGCATTTATTACACTTCTATAGTAGTATATGCATGAATAATGTTTGCACAGAAATTTTTACTTAGTATTATTGTAATAGCAGGGACAACTTAAATTTCCACAGTGTTTGACAGTTAAATTAATTAAGGTATATTCCTATAATGGAAAAGTCTCCAACTTTGATAGTTAGAAAAAAGAATAGGAAGTTCTCTTACAGAGATGTGAAAAGGCATCTAGGCTATATTGCTAACTGAAAAAATTAATTTGCTGTACAGTATGTAAAATATATTTTACATTTTACAGTATGTAAAATATAAATACAAAAATGTAGTCCAGTAAAAATATATTTTACTATATGCTTATTTAAATATATAAGTAACCTCCCGAAGAATACATATTAGTGGTGATATACAGGGAGTATGGGTATGAGGATAGAGATGAGAAGAAAACTTTTCACTGTACAAATTTCATATGTTTTTAATGTATGGTTAGCTTAAATGTATTACCTATTAAAAAATAAATAAATTGAATTATAAAAAAGTTTAATTGGGGAAGTATACTTTTGAGAAATTGAAAATAAAATCATATTTCTGTAACATATTTCAAGTCATTTGTAACAATATGAGTTTCATTCATTATAGGGGTAGAATGGACCTTTGATCCACTGAAGTTTAGTTTTTTGAAATTCATTTTTGGTTGTATTTGTTGAGTTATAAAAATCATACTGCCTCACTGAAATAGGCTCAAGGTTTATCCATAATTTTATTTTAATCGATAACAAAGTGAGACCCAGCACACTTGCATTTGCATAATGTCAGGAAAGCAAGGTAGTGGGAGAAAACAGACTAAATTTTCTATTTTCTAACCTTCAGCCATTATTTCTTTAATGATGATGAATTCTATTGCATTGCACTATCTTTTCTTATATGTTCTATTTTACTTTTAAAAGCTTCTATTTTAGAGTTTTGTAAAAACCTTGAACTAGCTCTTCTTCAAGGACAGAACTGTTAGCAAAATAGAACATGTGAATTTTAAACTAACAAATATTAACATATAGTTTAAAAATATATATTAATATTTAAAATAGTTTATTAATATATTTTTAAAATTTCTTATTAGACTTCAAAGGTCATCCTTTGAAAAGTAAATTTATTTTCTAATATGAGAATTTTTTTTCTTTTATTTCAGAATATTATGGGGGTACAGACATTTTGGTTATATATAATGCCTTTGCCTCGTCTAAGCCAGGGCTACAAGTGTGCCCTTACCCCATACAGTGAGCATTGCATCCATTAATTGTGAGTTTACCCACCCCCACCACCCACCTCCCACCTGACAGGCAGCCAGTGAATATTACTTCCATGTAAGCACGTTAGTGTTGATCAATTAATGTGATGGAGAGTACATGTGGTGCTTGTTTTACCATTCTTGTTATACCTCACTTTGAAGGATGGGTTCAAGCTTTATCCAGGATAATATAGGAGGTGCTAGTTCACCATTGATTTTGTAGTTGAATAATATTCCATGGTATATATATGCCACATTTTATTAATCCACTCATGTATTGATCGGCACTGGGGTTGTTTCTACATCTTTGTAATTGTGACTTGTGCTGCGTAAACATTCTAGTGCAGATGTCTTTATTATAGAATATCTTTCTTTCCTTTGCATAGATGCCTAGTCGTGGGATTGCCACCTCCAAATTACTTTCCACAGGGGTTGTACTAATTTTCAGTCCCACGAGCAGTGTAAGAATGTTCCAATCTCTCCACACCCACACCAGCATTTGTTGCTTTGGGACTTTTTGATAAAGACTATTCTCACTGGAGTTAGGTGATATCTCATTGTGGTTTTAATTTGCATTTCCCTGATTATTAGAGATGTTGAGCACTTTTTTACATGTTTGCTGGCCATTATTCTGTCTTTGAAAAGTTTTGGTTCATGTCCTTTCTCCACTTTTTAATGGAGTTGTTTTATTTTTCTTGTTAATTTTCTTAAGTTCTATATGGATTCTTGTTATCAGCCCTTTATCAGATGTGTATCATACGAATATTTTCTTCCATTCCGTAGGTTGTCTGTTTGCTTGAATGATAGTTTCTTTGGCTCTTCAGAAGCTTTTTAATTTATCAAGTCCCATTTATTTTTTTTGTTACTGCTGTGATTACTTTGAGGGTCTTCTTCATAAATTCATTGCCTAGTCTGATGTCTGTAAGAGTTTTCCCAACATTTTCTTCTAGAATTCTTAAAGTTTTATGCCTTAGGTTTATGTCTGTTATCCAACACGAGTTGATTTTTGTGAGAAGTGAGGGGAGGGGATCCATTTTCAATCTTCTGCATGTGGATATTCAGTTTTCCCAGTATCATTTATTGATTAGGGAGTCTTTTACTCAATGTATATTTTTGTCTGCTTTGTCAAAGATTAGATGACAATATGAGGTTGGTTTTCTATCTGGGTTCTCAGTCGGTTCCAAAGGTCTATATCTCTGTTCTTGTGCCAGTCCATGCTCTTTTGGTAACCATAGACTTGTAATAAAGCTTGAAGGCTGGTATACGGATGCCTCCCAATTTGTTCTTTTTGCTTAAGATTGCTTTGGCTATACAAGGTCTTCTCTGGTTCCATATGAAGCATAGAATTATTTTTTCTAGACCTGTAAAAAATGATGATGGTATTTTGATAGTGATTGTATTAATTCTGTAGATCACTTTAAGTAATATGGACATTTTAACAATATTGATTCTGCCAATTCATGAGCATGGTAGGATTTTCCATCTGTTTACATCTTCTACAATTTATTTTCTCATTGTTTTGTAGTTCTCCCTGTATAGGTCTCTCACCTCCTTCATTAAATATATTCCTAAATATTTAATTTTCTTTGATGCTATTATGAAAGATGTTGAGTCTTTGATTTGATTTTCAGCTTGACTGTTATTGGTGTATATGAAGGCCACTGATTTGTGTGCATTGATTTTGTATCCTGAGACTTTACTGAATTCTTTGAAAATAGAATGTTTATAGTATTTTACAAAATTATGAAAAATCAATATTAATAAGAAATATTATAGATTAAGAGAAATCAAGTTTTCAGTAGACAGTCATCTAAGATGAGAATGTAGACTATATTTTCTAACGTTTAAAAATTATCTTAGTTGGAAATTAATAATTATTTTAATCTAAAAATAAAGAACAATTCACTAGCATTTTTCTCTTTAACATATTTATCTTTTCCCCCACTTCTAACAATTCCTTTGTTGGCTGCTCTGGTATCTTAGATATCGCCTATTTTAGCTTGTCATTTCTATTTGTTCACACCAGTATCTCTTCAAGCAATTAATCCTTGTTTCTTTCATTGCAGTACTTCTTTGAACAATTCACTTCTCTTCAAACAAGATGGCTAAATAGATCTTTCTAAAACATCACTTTATGGTATCACTTTCAAGCCCAAGAATCTCCAATAGTTTACAATTATGTGTAAGATACGTCACGTACTTCATTGCCAAATTGTGATTCAAAACCTGTTTATTCACCATGTATCCATATTCAAGGCCTATCCATATTTATTGTCTGTATTCTTAATAGTTCCCTTTTTGTAATCCAGAAGTTTAATCCATGTTCAAATTCTCATCTACTAGGTGACGCAGGGCAAGCACTTATTTCATGCATGGTTCTTTCTGCTCATTTGTAAAATTGGAATAATAGGCATACTTAATTCACCAGATGTGTTAGGATTACATGAGGATAATACATGTAAAATACTTTAGAAATATGTTTGGCATATCGGAAGCACTCTCTATATATTAGCTATTTTTATTCCTTTCTTTCTTTCAGTGTTAAAATTGTGTGTGATTTCTTCCTTAGATTCCTCTGTGCTTCAGGTGTAAGAGTCCATTCCTCCTGCTCCTCTCCATTTATTTAAATTTTGTCCTTTCTTCAGATTATAGTCTAAGTTCCTTTTAAAATTTTTTTATTTCAGCATATTTTGGGGGCACAAATGTGTAGGTTACACATATTGCCTTTGCCCCACCAGAGCTTCAAGCATGTCCATCCTCCAGATAGTGCACACTGCACCTGTCAGGTGTGAATATACCCATCTCCCCCTCCCCCCACCTGCCCAATACCCTATGAATGTTACTACTGTATGTGCACATAAATATTTATCAGTTACTTTTACTGTGACTGGAAAGGAAAAATTCTTAAATTCTATTCTAATGAACACGTGTATGTTAAGAAAGAACAAGTGTCTTACTGCTGATGTGAAGAAAGTTTTAGTGGTCTGGATAGGCAATCAACATTGTTTCAAGCCAAAGCCTAATGAAGTAACTTACATCAACTTTATAAAGACCAAGAGAGGTGAAGAAGCTGCAGAAAAAAAGTTTGAAGCTAGTAGAGGTTGGCTCACGAGGTTTAAGGAAATAAACCATCTCTGTAAGATAATAGTGGAAGGTGAAGCAGTAAGGGCTGAGGTAAAAACTGAAGCAAGTTATGCCAAAGATATAGCAAAGATAATGGATGAAGGTGGCTACACTAAAGATCATATTTTATTTTAATTTTTAATATTTTATTTCAGCATATTACAGGGGTAAAAATGTTTAGGTTACATATATTGCCTTTGCCCCACCCAGAACTTCAAGCATGTCCATCCCCCAGATGGTGTGCACTGCACTTATTAGGTGTGACTACTAGGTTGGTCCCATCCTTGACCACTTGCCTGACAGCTGATGAATGTTACTACTATATGTCCACTTGAATGTTGGTCAGTTAAGTCAGTTAATACAGATTTGATGGTGAGTACATATGGTGCTTGTTTTTCCATTCTTGTGATACTTCACTTAGTAGAATGGGCTCCATCTCTCCAGAATAATACAAGATGTGCTAGATCGCTGTTGTTTTTTGTGGCTGAGTAGAACTCCATGGTATACACAGATCACATTTTATTAATCCACTCATGTACAAAGAAAGACTGGTGCCTATCCTGCAGAAGAACATATTTTAAATGTAGATGAAACAGCCTTCTGTTGGAAGAAGATGCCATCTAGGACTTTTACAGCTAGAGAGAAGTCAACGCCTAGCTTCAAAGCTTGAAAGGACACCCAAACTCCGTTATTATGGGTTAATGCGGCAGGAGACATTGAGTCGAAGCCAATGCTTATTTAACATTTTGAAAATCCTAAGAATCTTGAGAATTATGCTAAATATACTTTGCCTATGCTCTGCAGATGGGACAACAAAGTCTGGATTATAGCACATCTATTTATAGCATGATTTACTGAATAGTTGAGCCCTACTGCTCAGGGAAAAAAAAGGTTTCCTTTCAAAATATTACTGCTCATTGACAATACACCTAGTCACCTAAGAGCTCTGATGGAGATGAATGAGGAGGTGAATGATATTTTCATGCCTGCTAATACAGCATTCACTCTGTGTAGCCCATGGATCAAGGAATAATTTCAAACTCCAAGCCCTATTATTTATGATTATTTAAGAAAAACATTTTGTAAGGCTATAGCTGCCATAGATAGTGATTTCTTCAAAGCATCTGGACAATGTAAATTGAAGACCTTCTGAAAAGGATTCACCATTCAAGATTCCATTAAGCACATTTGTGATTAATGGGAGGAGATCAATATATCAACATTAACAGAGGTTTGGAACAAGTTGATTCCAACTCCCATGGATGACTTTGAGGGGTTTAGTACTTCAGTGGTGGAAGTAACTGCAGATGTAGTGGAAATATCAAGCTAATTATAATTAGAAGTTCAACCTAAAGATGTGACTAAATTGCCACAATATCATGATAAAACTTGAGTGGATAAAGGGTTGCTTCTTATTGGTGAGTAAAGAAAGTAGTTTCTTTAGATGGAAACTATTCCAGGTGAAGTTGCCATGAACATTATTGGAATAGCAACAAACCACCATTCTGATCAGTCAGCAGCCATTACATTCTAGGGAAGACCCTCCATCAGCACAAAGATTATAATTCAGTTTATTGTTAGCATTTTTGGCGCTAAAATTTTTTTACTTAAGGTATGTACATTGTTCTTTTAGACACATGCTATTGCAAACTTAATAGACTACAGCATAGTATAAATATAATTTTATATGGACTGAGAAATCAAAACAATTGTGACTCCCTTTGTCATGATATTCACTTTATTGCTGTGGTCTGCAACTAAACCCAGAATATCTCTGAGGTATGCCTGTGTAAATATATTCTTTATCCATTTTACTATTGATGTACACTTAGGATAATTCCATATCTTGCACATTGTGATGCTGCTACAATGAATGTGGGAGTGCAGATATCCCTTTACCATATCGATTTCACTTCCTTTGGATATATTCCCAGAAGTGGGATTGGTGGGTCATATGGTAATTCTAATTTTACATTTTTGTGGAACTGTCATACAATTTTCCTAATAGATGTACTAATTTATATTCCCGCCAACAGTGTGGAAGGGTCCCCTCTCCCTGCATCCTAGCCAACGCCTGTTATATTTCATACTTTTTTCAGAAAAGCTATTCTAACAGATGTGAGATGACATCTCATTGTGGTTTTAATTTTCGTTTCCCTGGTTATTAGTGATGCTGCTCATTTTTCATGAACCTATTGACTATATGTATGTCATCTGTTGATAAGTATCTGTCTAGCACTTTGCCTATTTATTTGTGTTCTAACGACATGCTTACCTTGTCTTACTGAAGTAAACCACACAACCATATTGCTGGATTCTATAATAGTTATTAATATTTTTTTTCACAATTTTTGTATTATTCAAGTGTTACTCTGAAATTTTGTCTTAGTAGTATTTTTATTAGGTTTTGGTATCAGGGTTCTGATAATCTCCTAAACCCATTTAAGTATATCTTACTTCAGTATGTTCTAATATTGATTTTAAAGGCATTGTATTATTTGTTTCATATAGATGTGTTTGATCAATTCACATATGAAGCCATATGGTGGACATAGAATTATTTTTGTGGGAAATTTTTTCATTCTTGCCCAGAGCTTATCAATTTTATTAATGTTTTCACAAAATTAAATATTGTTCATTAATATTTCTCTTACTGTTTTTTGTTTCAAAACTGTTACATTATTATTATTTTTTGGTTTAATCTTATAAGGATTATTCCAATGAGAAGTGCAAGTCTTCTTATTAAATTTTTTTGATTAGCTTATTATAATTACTATTAAACATGTTTAAAATATGCCACCATGATCATGCATTTATCTATTTTTCCTTTGATTTTGTCAATTTTTGCTTGGATATTTTGAAGCTAAGTCATTTGAAATAGATATTTTAATAATTTTCATAGTCCTCATGTGGATTGACTCATTACTGTTAAATCTACTTTTTTCCTTTATTGAGGATTTTTTTTCTTAAACTATATTTCAGTGATACAGCTTCACTGTTTTTTTTTTGGCGGGGGAAGTGTGTCTAAATGGCTAAATGTTTCTAGCCATTTCTTTTCAACTTTTCTCCTACTCAAGATATGACTTATAAAGTGCATGCAATAATTGTTAAAAGAACATCTCAATCTTTGTATATGATATGAAATAATGGTCTTTTTATATTTTATGTATTGATAACATATTCAGAATTTTATTTTATATCAAAGACATGGTGAGTTATTAATATATTTTCAAAAATCAAAAACATGAGCATTTTATTATAGAATTAGGCTATGTCATTGATGAAGGCAGGGAATGAAGTCAGAGAAAGCAATTAGGAAATTATTACAATTAATGCATATTTGAGATGTCAATATCCTGGAAAATTGTAGCAACTGGGGAAAAATTAACAGAATTGTATTTGAAGGGGATATTTGTAAGCATTTTGTTTCAAAATGGAGAAATGATGGAAAAATTTAAGATGTGCAAATCAACGGAAACCTATGGAAAGTGTAGGGAAGTAATCAAGATTGTAGAAAACAACCTGGATATTTTACATTCTGAAATTCTTCCTTTTGGATTAGGTGCTTAACACTGGCAAATGCCATAGAGCCTTCTTATTAATGTGTGGTCCTAGGACTAGCAGCATTAGCTTCCTCAAGGAGCCTGTTAGACATGTGGAAATTCAGGCACTACTCCAGACATACTATATCAGATTTTACATTAAGAAACTGTCAAGTGATGTTTTTTGCACATTAAATTTAAGCAATGTATGGAACAGTGGTTCTCTACCTTTTCTGCATGTTAGTATCATCTGGGGAGCCTTGAGAAATCTCATTGCCTGGATCATCTTCTAGACCAAATTGGAGTCTGTGGTTTGGCACTCAGGCATCAGTATGTTTAAAGCTCCCCAGTTGGTTTTCTTGTGCAGCCAAGATTGAGATCCAGTGATATAGGCACATGAAAGAGAACGGGAATAAACTAGACAATTAAGAACAAGAATTCATGAGGATTTTAGAAGCTGGATTTGAGTCTTTGTTCTGCCTTTGAGAGATAATCATTTATTCTCTATGCATCAATTTTATCTATGTATCTTTTAAAGTTTTATTCAGCAAATATTTATTAAGGGCATAGCTTGTGCCAGACACCACTAGAAGGGTTGGATTAATGATCTCCAAACCCCTTCCAGTTCTAAAATTATCCACAAAGTGCGATAGATAGATGGTAATCATCTATATAGGATTAATATGTGAATGGATGGTAAGAAAATTTGGTGTTTGTAACTACTCAGAAATTGAGTGAGTAGTACTGATCAGAAGAATAAATTACATCAGAAGTGGAAAAGTAAGCAGCATTGTTTTATAGGGTTAAAAACTATATAAACCAATAAATTTATGAGAGTATAAATTAAGGTGAGTTTGAGAAAAGGCAAAACAGGAAAAAGCAGATAACAAACTTCCAGAATTTTCTTTTATATTTTTACAACCAAAAAAGTGAGAAGAACTTGATTAGTGTTTCTCAAATATGAATGTACAGAGGAATCACCTGGAGATTTTATTAAAATGAAGATTCTGACCTAGAAGGTTTCTGGAGTAAGGCCTGAAATTATGCTTTTAAAATAAGTGTCTATGTAATGGCGTGCTGCTGGTATGGGGTCACACTTACAGCAACAAGGAGCTGGAGCTCAGTTGTATAATGGAGCTCAGTTGTATAATACAAGTAGGGCAAGTGTCCTGTTTAAAGCAAACCTGCTCATACATCCTTCTTAGTTTCCTGGGTAACTGTCTGTCATCAAAACAAGGACATCACTTTGAAATTCAAATGAGAATGAAATAAACTTTAGTGAAAGAACAGCATGTTAGAACATGTTGGAGAAGTTTTGGGGAGAGAGTTCTGTATTTCATAAATATAAGGGGTTATTTGAGGAAGAATTTGGTCATATTTAAAAAGGTTAATAGAACTTATAAGCTTAGAAACTTCTAGAGTACAGTATGGCTGTTTTATCACCAGCTGTTTTTTGATCATAGTCAATATAAAACTCCAAATGCTTCATAAATACATTTCCTCATCTGTTCGTGTGACACTAATTCTGCGTGGATGAGAGTGTTACAGGGAACAGGGTTTTTGAGTCAACACCAGATACTAATCAGGAAATGACATGAACTGTTTATGGAGATATAATAAAGAGTGAAATTGAAAGTGGGGATATTCAGGGAGCACATAAGGAAATAAAATAAGAGCATTAGGGCTGAGAATAAACCATGAAAAGAGAAAAAAACCCATTTTTGTCTGTTTCAAACATGAAAAACCAAAACTGAATGAGAATAGTGTATCAGAGGCTCTTCATCTTAGGGGGACTGTAGGAAAGAATATCTGTCAAAAATGAGAAAAAGATGAGGATTTATACCTCAGGAAAAAAGAATCAGTAAGATATTACTTAAGAGCTTTTAAAGCATCATGAAGATACTGTTTAATACTAGATATACATGAATGTGTGGTGGGCTAGGTGTAAGGCATTGATACTTCTAGCTATGCTCTGCAGCTGAGGGAAGACAATGGAGAAGTAAATGTGTGTAGTGACGCCCTGGTGACTATTGTTGATGGCACCAAAGAACATAATTATGGAGAGGCAAGAAGGCTTGTATGGAAATGGCTGACCATCCATGTCAGGGGAAATAGGTGGCTAGAAAGAAACAAATTATTTCAATGCATTAGAAGGCACTTTAGTTTGAAGTTTTTGATGAATGTAAAGAGGAAAATAAATTACTTTGTGAGATCTGGGGGTAAGAAGATACTTGAAAATTTGAGATTGGAATAATGGTATTTGATGGCAATTTACAATGATTATATAAGGTGTAAATGACTGATGATTGAATATGATCATAAAAGCATGGGGGAAAAGTTTCTTTAAAATCAGGCTGCCAGGAGGTTCCACTATGTGATTATTAGAGTTAGTGTAGATGTCTGCAAGTGTGGGATGGGAATAAACAAACAAACAAACATGTAAACTAGTCTGTGAAATAGTTAGGGAAAGAGATAATGGATCCTAGTTTTGAAGATTTGGAAAGAGCGATATAATCGTAATATCATAGAATAATAGAATTTAGAAGGTCGTTGGAGCTAATACAGTTTAATGATATAATTTATAGATGAGTAGGCTCATAAGTAAGAGGATAAATTACTTGTCCAGAAACAATTATGCCTTAGATAATATTTGGGACAAGAATACAAGATGATTGACCCTTCTTGTTCTTGGTAGTGGTAAAATGGTGGCTATGGTGGTGGTGATTTTGACCATGGTGGTGTAGGTGTACATGCCAAGAGCCTATTAAATATGGAAACTTTGTTCCTAGATAAAGTTAAATGAAAAGGTAAATTAATGTTTGATTCTGATTTCCCACCAGAATGTCAGCTCCATACGGGCAGCGTTTTTTGTTCACTCTTTTATTTTCTGGTATATCTTTGAGTTAGTACTCATTATATATCTGCTGAATAAACACATTTTTAAAATTTAGAATTTTGTATCAATTAGATGCTATTGTAGAACTATGAATCTACTAAGGGGAATGTTGTTTTATAGGACATTTATCACTTCAAGTGTGAAATAAGTATTGATGGAAAATTAAAATAGATAACAATTATTGAGCTCATATTATGAACCACATGCTGCCCGTACATTATTTTTTATACTCAAAACAACTCTCGAAAGTAGTTATTATTATAACATCAGGGACCTAAGTTTGTATTTAAACTGTCAATTTCCTACTGCTAGAGTTCAGGCAGGAATACCTGGTGAACTTTTTGGGCAGATCTTACAAAAGATGATTTCTATGCTTAAGGCTCTATTGAAGAGAATGCCTCTTACAACAAAAATGATGCCAGGCAAAAGTGGATTCATCACAAACCATTGATTATTAAATGGGAGTTACCTTCCCTGCCATAACCAGGAACCAGGAGAGACAATATGGCCTTTTCATAACTGGCATTTGGGCGAGATGGCTGTTGTTGTTTAGGAAATGTTAAGTTTCTGCTAAAACAAAAAAGTGGGGAAGGAAGGTGAGAAAAATTTGAGGGTAAAAGTACTCATCGATTTGTAATGTCACCGAAATAGACTGAATTAATTCTAAATGAGAGTGCCAGAGTAAGGGTTCCAGGTGTAGATGACGAGAATCATAGCAGAACATTAAAGGAGTGACTAGAGGCACACGATAGTGAAGGTGGCAAAGTGGTGAAGTGACATGCCAGGATGGAGATGATAGAGTTGGGAGGGAGGAGGATGGCAAGGTAGTGATTCAGCAGGAGGTCAGATACCTCATATACAATTCTAAATTAAGTCACTATCAAAGCACTGGCATAGTACATTGTATACTCTAGAATTCTGATTACAGATAGAGTAACTTAGAATCAAGGTCCCAATATGTTTTATAAGCATAATCACACTAATTTCCATGATACTCTCTCGAGATATGGTTACATGATACTATTTAAATAATACAAATATTCTGTCTCTCAGTTGAGGGGGAGAAAGAACTTGGTGAATCATTACCCACCCCCTCCCAGGCTAAAATAGTTCAAAGTGTATTTTGTAGGCTTTTAGTAAGCGAGCTATCTTTTTAAACAAAGGTACTCCTATTATCAGTTTCAAATTCTGGTGTCTGACTCAATTATTGTAAGATCATTTTAGATCTCTTGGTAAGACTGAAAGAGGAAAGAAGACTGCAGTGTAGCTATCAAAGTCTTATAATAATGTCTATATTTATCTACAAATGAAACATAATTGTTTAATAAATTATCAATTTAAAAAATTATTTTAATTACTTCAATTAATTTCTTCCAATCATTTTAATACAGCGATGTCTGATGATGGATTGTGATTTATGTACCATGTGCATATGTTATAGTGACAAATTTAGTAGAATTAATGATTCCCTTAAAAATAGCTCCTTCTTGGAAGAGAATGTTTCTATAAACAATCATTGGATATTTCCCTTCCCCCCACAACAATCGAAATATTCTCCATGTCCATTAAGTGAAAACATTTTGTCTGCTAATAAAATAAAAACAACACTGCATTAATTATTAGATTCTGACTATTTAACCAGTTTCTGTTTTTTTTTAAACTTATGCCATGAAACAGAATGACCTTCACAGCAATGATAGTTAAGATGGTGTTTTTTTTTAAATTTTTTTTTTCAGCTAAAGTGTTTTCTTCTTAAAAACAGCTGCAGCACACAGCAGTTTTTGCTCCTTGTCATCTTTCCTTTGGGAGAATGACTATTTATAAATAATAGTATATAATACTGTGCGCCTTTCCCAGAGCAAATGTCCCAGATTTGATGATCATTTCATGGTAAACCCCTTTGAAAATCAGCACATTTCCTTCTCCAAAAATGATACTGCAAGGCGGTGCAATAGATGTCAAGGTGTTTTATCAGCGTTATTATGACAGTTTCGTATCACACCTTGATAGTGTTTTCTTTGAAGGATTTGACTTTCATTTATTTTAATTTAATGGCACTTAATGTTCATGCTAACAGTGACAAGCAGAGCATAAGGATGGAGAAGTTCTTCTAAAATCTGTCTGATTTGCTTATCACTCCAGTCTGTGTGGCTCCATTATTTTCCAGAACTTTCTACCTTGAGAATATGATCTTTTATATTCTAGATCCAGAGAGATCATGTCTCCATAGGAAGAGGCTGAAGGACAATGATTTTTTAAAAGCTTGTGTGTGGTCCTATAGTGATCAAAATAGACCTTTACAAATGGCTACTGAAATGTGTTTCTTTGAATTTAAATGAGTGTTCTCTTATTTGCTAAATATATTTCTCTAAATGTGGAGGCCATCTTTAGATGTCAGCAGCCAGAGCTGTAGTTTGAGAAATTATTTATAACTTCCAGAGTAACCACCTGATTTCTTTCTCTCCCCCCTCCCCCACATTGTCTCATCTTCTCAGTACATTACTTCTGGACTACAGTGCTTGTACGTAGCCTTCAATAAGAATTTCACCTCCATTTTCTAGACTTACTGTTGTACTGATATGTGTGTGTATGTGTGTGTGTGAGACAGAGAGAAAGAGACAGAAAGAGATTGAGATTCAGAGTCTTACTGTGTTGCCCAGGTGGAGCTAGTGCAGTGGCTATGCTCGTAGCAAGCATGTTTGTAGTAAGCATGTTCGTAGCTCACTGCAGCCCCAAACTCCTGGGCTCAAGTGATCCTCCCATCTCAGCTTCCAGAGTAGCTGGGTCTATAGGTCTGTGCCACCATGACTGGCTAGACTTATACTTGACATCATCTGCCTATCTCCATGTCCAAAATATATTGTCATCCATTGTACCATTACTGGGGCGTTTCTTATCCTTTGTATTTTTTAAAAGTGAAGGATCATACCACTTTCCTATTATAGTACTCTAATATGTACACAACAGGCAATACAACTCTTTTAAAAATATCTGGGAGAGGAAATGAAGAAGATACCTATTATGTTAGCTGGAATATATGATACATTTCTGGAGAAATAAGCTTACTCTAAGTAATTAGATTTCTTGATTCTATCTGCTCATCATTCAAATGCTGTTAAAGAGGAATGGGTAAATATGAACTATGTTTTGTTGAAGCGATGCATGTAGGCCAGTCAGCGGTTAATGCAACATCTATTAATTATAAGGATAAGTTATTATGTGGCTTGACTAGTTCACTTATTTGTTTCTAGAAGCATTTAAATACTAAAATGTATCATTTTTCAAAAGGAGAAAGTAACAATTTTTCTTATAAATTAACTAATATAATTGCAAATGAGTCTCAAATTCTATTCTGTGAAAATACAAAAAAAAATCCACAAACAAAATAACATACACTACTTTATGCAGCAGCTGTGGCCTTAGTTGCTTTCTTGGAGACTGCAAAAATATAATGCCACATAAATATTAATGTCATCATAGCTGCCAGTTCTCAAAATATCTTCTTCCAGATTGTAAAAATTCTTGAGGAATTTATAAGGAAATTTAAAAGGCATTTATAAGGAAAAATAAATAAATAAATAAATAAATGGGATGTGATCAAATTAAAAGAAAATTCTTGAGGTAACTAAGGTAATTTTTGAATTGTTTGGGAATGGGACAACTATTATTTGAAGTTACAGATAATACATGAAATAATACATATTATTTTGCCTCATAAAATATTTTTGTAATAATTCTGTAATAACCATTAGCATTTTTGTGATTATTCCTGTATCATACACACACACATACACACACACAGAGCACTGGTATATTCCAGTTTATTTCTTCATAATAAATCTGGTAATAATTTATTGAACTGTACACTCACTGATATCATTTATGCTGTTTTTTTTTTAAATTTTTACTGCTACAAACATTCTATAACAATGATCCTATATTTTACCCCAGAATCCTTAAAATCGTTTTTCTTTTTTCCTTCAGTGGGATAGATTCTCACAAGAGGGCTTTTTGAGTCAGAGATTCTGTTCATATTGTTAGTTCATTTTCTCAAAAGCCTATTAAAGCCCACATTCCTTTAGCTAAATGTGTGAGTATCTCCTCTCATCCAGGTTATCCTTACTAGCACTCATTAAATTTGTATCAGTTATCTAATGGATGTTGTCTAATATCTCAGGGTTCATTTGAGTTTGGGCATCTTTCTCTGTGTTTGTAGGCTATTGGTTTTATGGAATTATGTTATCATTTTTGGAACATATAACCATAAAAATAAAATAACATTATGAGAAAGTTAAAGGATAATATAAGCTTATTTTGACTTAATATTTTACCTGTATTTTAAGGCAGATTTGTCTCAATTTTACCTAAATAGAAAAATATAAGAGTTTACTTCAATATAAAGATGCAAAGGAATATATAATATATTCTAGCCCAATAAGTAACTTTGCGACTAGATATAAGCATAACCAAAGAAACAAGCAACCGCCAAACAAACAAAAAGCAACAAACAATAATATTGAAAACCAGGGTCTATATTCAGATTTCTCTCTATGGGCGTAGTTTAACTGGAATGTTATATAATTATCATCTGTTCTAAACTTAAAGATCATAAGAGAACCATTGTTGTTTTAAAAATAATACATTATATAATTTATAACTCTTAAAAATGATACATTACATAATTTATAATTCTCAAGGACCTTAAATTAATGAAGTTCCATTAATCACATATTCCTGTATCACGACTTATGAAAATTACTTCAGAGCCAAGTTTTATAAAGCATTTAACTTTTTAAAAGCTTTTTTGTGTATCTTTTTTCAAATAGGTAATGTGATTATATTCTGTCAAATATGCATTCAATAGAGGATTTTCTATTACGTAGATGTGTTTAGTGTAACAACATAAGAAGTTTTATGAAGCTAACAGTAGTTCATTTTGTCATAATCATCAAGATTTCTTAGATTGAAAACATACAGATAATCTATAATTTGATGACCCAGTTTTAAAAATTACTCAAAATAATAATTGGAAATATGTATTTAAATTTTATCCATGAGTTTCCCTTTTTCAGAATCAGATATTCTGTGCAAACATGGTACCCTGAAGAAGAAAAATCTGTGGTAAATAAAAAATACACATACACACATTTGCAGAAAAGTAATGGATATTGTCAGAAGCATAAAAGTGAAGTAAAAATAGGAAGCTAAAGAGGTAAGAAACCTGTAAAGTTGTTATAGGAGATTTTGATCTTCTTGTTCTTGTTCTTGTTCTTGTTCTTGTTCTTGTTCTTGTTCTTGTTCTTCCTCTTCCTCTTCTTCTTCTTCCTCTTCTTCTTACTCTTCTTCTTCCTCCTCTTCCTCTTCTTTTTCTTTTTCCTCTTTGTCTTCCTCTTCCTCTTCTTCCTCTTTGTCTTCCTCTTCTTCTTCCTCCACTTTCTCTTCTTTTCTTCTTCTTTCTTCCTCTTTTTTTTTTTTTTGATGAGCACATGGTACAGAGGGCAGGATAAAAAGCTGGTGCATATATAAGCACATATAAGATGGAGTGACTCATATGAGATGCCTGCATAAAACCAAGGTGCTGGAGAGTAACATGCTTAGTGAATAAGACAAGTATTAATTGATCAATAATTAAATGCACATATAGTAGTAACATTCATCAAGTATCAGGCAGATGGGAAGGGAGAGGAGGGGTTGGGTATATTCACATTTAATGGGTACAGTGCACACCATCTGGGGGATGGATATGCTTGAAGCCCTGACTTGGGTGGGGCAAAGGCAATATTTGTAACCTAAACATTTGTACCCTCGTAATATGCTGAAATAAAAAAAAATTAAAAAAAAGAGAAGTAGAAAAAGATATGCTACACAGACAGAGATAACAAGCAAGTTTTTCTGTCTTGAACTTGTCACTGGGGAGATATATATATATATATATATATATATATATATATATATACACACACACACACACATATATACACATACATATACATACATATAATCTACTGAGAATTCAAAACCTCAAGTTGACCATCATATAGAATAGATTTGTGAACTGAATTTACTGTAGTTCTGGTTCCAAGCAATCTTAAACTGTAAATTACTTTTCATTTAGTCCCAGGTTTATAGTGTTTTGTAGATAACTGGCAGAAGCAATCACAGTTTCTTTCAAAAGAAAATCTCTGTAAATACAGGACTCAATTTCACAGATAAGTTTTCATTAACATAAAATAACAGGAAAACCTCACAAAATATAGAAGAAAAAAACCCAACATAAATGAGACAATAAGATTGAGCAGAAGTCACCGAAAACAGACTCAGACTTTCAATGTTCTCAGATTTTGGAATGAAGACAGAATATAAAACCGGAGTGTGTATGTGTGTGTGTGTGTGTGTGTGTGTGTGTATCAAAAGAATGATTGAGAATAGGAGATTATGAAAAATGGCCAGGGAGATTAGGGAAAGAGCCAGATGATAATAATGTTGAAATTAAAAATCCATCAACAGCAGATTAGACACAAAAGCGGAAAACAATGCTTAAGTTGAAGAGAGAACTGAAGAAATTACATAAAAACAGTGGAAGCAGAGTTGGGGATATGCAACAGATTCAGAGACATGAGGGACACTTTGAGATAATCTCTATCAAAATGGTCTTATTATCAGTAAATTGGGCATATCTCCTTATTTTTTTTAATATATTACTTAATATATTTCCAGAAAAAAACATTTAAAATTTTTGTAAGGTTTATAATTTTCTAAGAAAAAATGGTCTTAATTGTGTGTTAGTTTTATCTCTTGATATCTTTTTCTAAAATTGATCCATAGACTAAATGTCATTCCAAACAAAATTATAATAGGTTTTGTTATGTGCCTTGGCAATTATAAAATTAAATAGAAAGTAAAAGATCAAGAAGAACCAAGACACTTAAAAAAATAAAAAAGTTTAAACCTTTTCCTACCAAATGGCAACAATTGTCATGTAACTTAAACAATGAATGTGGCTAAACAAAGAATGTGGTTACCAAACTTAAACAAAGAATGTGGTTACCATGAGGCTTGCATAAGACATAACAGGCTATCTTAAACTAATAACAACTTAAATTTGATCTCATGTACAAACTTTCCAATTTTATTGCCCCCCTAATTTTATGTTTAAAAAGGTAGGTTTTAAATATTTTCACTGAAAAAGAGAGATAAATAACATGATGTATAGATATATCGAAACATCATGTGGTACCTCATAAATACATACAGTTTTTATCAGTAAAAATGAAAAACAGATGTCATTATGCAGTGAGATTGGTTTATCAAAACACAAATAAAATAAAATAAATGAAAAGAAAAATACAAGTTTTAAAAAGAAAAAAAGGATGTGGTATTAGAAATGACATATTCATGGAACAGTCTGATGAAAGGGAATAGTGAGTCTACAAATGACTCCACACAAATATGCAAACTATATATGACAGAGGTGTGTTTGCAAAACTGTGGGAAAGAAGGGATTATTAAAAAGGCTATAGGGATAATTAGTGATTATTCATGTGAAAATATTTGAAAATTTATGACTATAGTAATCTCAAAATCAATTCTTGTTAAAGCAAAGATTTGAATGTGCAAAAAAATATTTTAATACTTTCAAAGTGAATATAAGGAAAATTTTATATAACACATTAATGAGAAATTTGAGTCTTGTAAAATCCAGATTTTTTAATCAAAACATTGTATAACGTACAAAGTCAAACCATAAACTTATCTTCATTAATATAAAATTGAAGATACATATAACATAACATTGACAAAGGATTAGTATTAGGGAATGTAAAGAATCTTCAGTATATTAATACTATCTAAAATCTCCAGAATCGCTCTGTAAGTTGGGAAAAACCATAAATAGATTTTTGCCAGAAAAGGAATAAAATTGGTCAATAAACCAATAAAAATGCATTCAACATCATCAGTAATCAGGGAAATACAAACTAACATCAAAGTGAGATACCATTTCAAATCTGCCATATCGGGTAATTCATATAAATTCATAAATCTATTTTTCTATACATTTTTAAGAATGAATAGAACATAAACAATTTTGTCTATTGGTGAGAGGTGAATTGATACAATCTTTTTGTGAAACAATCTGTAATTGTCTTGTTAAAGAGAGCATTGTACATAATTATAACCTTATAGTTTCAACTATCAGAATATAATAATTCCAGAGAAACTCTTCTTAATGTGAATAAGAAGACAACATGTTCATGCCTATATATTTTTTAACAGCAAAAAATCAGAAAAACATCAAACATCCACACATAGAACAATAATATGTAAATTTGGGTGTATTTTTGCAGAGGAATACTCTGCAGGAGTGGAAATGAACTATAACCGAAGGCATAAATATGCAAAACTAAGTTATAAAATAGAAATGACATTAATTACATGTGGTTTTATTGTATAGCAATTAGATCCTCATAAATTGGAGAAAAAAATAAATGAAAAACACAAGATTTAAGAAAGTTGTTACATTTCTGGGTGTGGTGACTCACGCCTGTAATCCCAGCAATTTGGGAGGCTGAAGTAGGAGGATCCCTTGAGCCTAGGCACTGAAAGTTGCAGTTAGCTATGAATACACCACTGAGCTGTAGCCTGGGCAACAAAGCAGGATTCCCTCTCTAAAAAACAAAAAATTAGTTACTTTTATATGGATGGGCTATGGAATGCAAAAGGACAGGGGCTTGAGAGTCACTATTATTATTTTCTTTTGGTAGTATGTAAAGGGGTGCTAATTTCTCTTTCTTTTGACTGCCCTCGTAAATTTGATCATGCTTCTCCTCCAGGACTTGCTTTCAATCATAAGCTTTGCCTGGAAAAGTCAATGTGTTATTGCTTTCTTTATTCCCAAAACAAAAACATAATACTTGACACATAATAATCATACAAAAATTGTTACTGACCTAATATAATTCTCCTTTATTGCTTCTAAATTATGCCTGGTTAACAATATGAGATTAAATTTTTACCTTTGCCATAGTGAACTAGCAATCATTTAGTATAATAGAAATTTAACTTAGATAGGGCAGACTTGCCTTATTTTCTAATATGTAGAGGACATTGGTATTTTAGATTGTTTTGGTCAATGATATTAAAAATCATGACTTTTTTTAAAGCTTTTTCACCTCAATAGTACTATCCTCATATAGTCCTCAAACATTCCAAAACATAGACTGTTAAAGTGTTATATGAAATATTAGTTGGAGAAGTATAAAAAGGCAGAAAGATTTCCAAGTTCCTTATATTCATAAGTAACACATATGTGAATTGAAGGAATTTGTATATTAAAGAATATAATGATAGAGGAAGAATAAAAAACAATGAAAGAGAAAGCATTTTCAATATTTAGTGCTTCCTTAAATACATGACACTTTATTGCCATTCTGAAATGATTTGTTTAAAAAACAAAGAGAAATTCTTCTTGGACCATATCTTTGGCATTATTTCATTTTTCTTTTTCTTTTTTTTTTTTTTTTTTTTTTGAGACAGAGTCTCGCTTTGTTGTCCAGGCTAGAGTGAGTGCCGTGGCGTCAGCCTAGCTCACAGCAACCTCAAACTCCTGGGCTCGAGCGATCCTTCTGCCTCAGCCTCCCGAGTAGCTGGGACTACAGGCATGTGCCACCATGCCCGGCTAATTTTTTTTTTTTATATATATATCAGTTGGCCAATTAATTTCTTTCTATTTATAGTAGAGACGGGGTCTCGCTCTTGCTCAGGCTGGTTTTGAACTCCTGACCTTGAGCAATCCGCCCGCCTCGGCCTCCCAAGAGCTAGGATTACAGGCGTGAGCCACCGCGCCCGGCCCCTATTTCATTTTTCTTTATGCTTCTTGTGTATTGAGTCAGAACATTCTATCCCCTGGTCCAATAATGTGGAATGTTTAATTAAGTTTATTTTGGGCTTTTAATATAGGAATCAGCGTGATATTCAGTGGCTCTATATGAAAGGTCAGAATTCCAACTCTGCCTCTGTGGTCTTTTTTAACCTCCTTCTTTAAGGAAAGCACGTCCCATGGTATCTCACATTAGCTTTAATTTGCAGGTAGACAGTGTTCCTTCAGAAGTAAAGGAGTTTATAGTTCTCTATGTGGCTTAGTCAATTTTTTGCTGCTGTAACACAATACCACAGGCTGGATTATTTATAAAGAATATAAGTTTATTTGGCTCACAGTTCTGAAGTTGGGAAGTAAAAGAGCATGGCAACACATCTGGCAAGGGCTTTCATGCTGACTCATAACAGTATTAGATAGTGTGTGATATAGAGAAAATCATGTCAGACTCATCCTTTTATCAGGAGTCCCCTCTTGTGATTAGTAGCCCACTCTTGCGATAGCAGCTTCAATCCATTCATGAGGGCTGAGCCTAATCCTAATCACCTCTTAAAGACCCCACCTCCCAATACTGTTACGTTGACCAGTAAATTTCAACATGTTTTGAAGGTGACATTCAAATCATAACACTCTGATTTCTGTTTGATTTTCTTCCTGTCTTCTCTTCTTCAATTCATGGTACTCAATGGAATCTTTGTTTTGATGGGATTACTTTTCCATGTTCTGATTTGTACTCTGTTCTTTCAGCTTTTGTTTTTCATCAAACCACTGTATTTCCTAAATCATATTCTCTTTTCCTGTATACTTATTACTTCTGCAGACCACAGAGTCTCATGATATCAATGAGCTTTTTAAATTCTTTTTTTGAGTGACTATTCACTAATCTAAGTTTATAGATTAGTGTTTTAAGCTGTCTATGTTTATAAATAAACAAGGAAAAAATGGCAAATATACTACCTAGAAGTTCTGGACATTGTGATTGTTCTCCCCACTCTAAACTCAGCCTCCATTACCCCCATGTGATTATTGTAAGCCAGACATGTTTCATCTCTTTGTCATGCAGTGATAACTTCAGTAGTGGCTCAGGGTAGGCTTCTATGGATTGATGTATGTTGATGACAGACTTGCTGGACACATTTGGGAAAGAATATTTCTTGTGCTTAAAAGAGAACTAAGATGGATAAAATGTTCAATTTCTTAATAGATATGAATCCAAAAATATGTAGATTTAGATTTATTATCATCTACATGGTGGGGAACCAGCCTTAGAGTAAAACTAACACTGTATCCCTGGGGAGTGTTGGAAAACTTGGATCTGTGATAACATTCCTGAGCCTCTGGGCTCTGCTGAAGCCCATCCTCACCACACCTTCCACTTATGCTAACCATTAATATGTTTTATTATTTTAAGCCAGTTTAAGCTGGGTTTTCCATTACTTACAGCCAGACCCATTTTAAAAGTTACCCTAGCCTTTGTTAAGTGTCTGTACTACGTCAAATCCTGAGGCTGACATTTTGCATATTTTATAACTCTAAGGCAAGTTCTCTCAATCTCAGCAGCCCTACATATTTCTTCAAAATGAAAAGTCTCTCTACTTGTTCCTTCAGCCTTAAACCTCTTATTTTCCCTAGAAGAGGACAACAATCACTAAACAGGTTTTAGACCACTTTTACTATAAACTCTGCATCCATGGACTAGCTCTTAACTGTGGAATATGGGTATGCTAGTTACTTTTGTGTTGTTCTCAGCTTACGTGATTTCTTCCAAAACTAAGACAGAAAGTGTCCACTTTTAGCATATTCTTGCTAAATTAAAAATGTAGACACATTCTAATTCATGCAGTGAAAATATAACTGAACACTCATATTAAGAGATCTAACTATGGTTTACATCTGTCTCTTATTAACTTAGTGACCTTGAAGAATTTACCTTACAGTTTTAAGGTTTAACCTCTTTTAGGGTGGGGACTAGTAACTGAATGAGAAAGAATTCTCCACACAAAGATTAGAATAGTTTTAAAGAAAGAAAGTTTATTTTACTTCCAAAAGATGGGAAAAGTGTGCCACAAGAGAGGAGAAGTGTTGGCAGGGATGTAAAAGGTTTGGGGGGGATCTTGTTGCGGGTGAAGGAAAAAGAAATAAAATGAATAGTTATTGTTGCCAGCTGATAGCCAGATGAGGCCTGTGAAGCGGCTGTGTCTGTTTTTACCTTTTTTTTTTTTTTGTTCTCTTCTCTGTGAGGCTGGATTATCAGTCTCCTTGGAATCTGGAGTGGCAGGAGCTGAAGAAGAATCAAGTCCCTCTGTCTGCTCAGTTCTTTTTAAGTGGTATGAAAAAAAAAAAAAAAACAACTCTTAGAAGCTACACGTGGTTAATCTTAAAGACAACAAGTAATCTTTTTCTGTTTTTTTTTTTCTTTTTGATAGATAATTTTTCTCTCTGTTGGATAGTTTATTAGCGAGGCCATTCTTTCAGCTTACTCATCTGTCAAAAGAAAATAGCATATCTACTTTATTCGACTTGAATACCTGAAAAGTAGTAGATTCATAATAAGATGGTTGTGGGATATAATTCTATAATATGTATTTCTCTGTCTTACAGTTTGCAGTATCACTAGTTAAGTCATCATTGAGCTTTTATTGAAATTAGCCAATCATATCATTAAATGTCATATTAAGTACCTATCCTTTGATTGTTTGACATGGATTAAAAATGACAGAGAAATATGCCGTTAACTAACAATAGGCAAAAACTGATAGTTATTGTAACCATTTTAAACCTATATTTTACATGTACTTATCTATACTGTACATTTTTTTAACCATAACATAAGATGCTTATTTTTTAGAATTCACATATTTTGAATTAGTTTCTCATACCACATATGTATGGGAAACCTGCCCTTGTCAGACGAAGTAGACAGTACAGTTGATTCCCTCCAATCCGGCTTATCCCTTCCTAATTGCATATTTACTTAGGTGATTGGCCAAAGCTCCACAATTGAGCCCTGATTAAACTATTATAAATCATAGTAATCCTGCCTGTATTTTTAGCCATTGGTTCAGAAACTCCTGCTGTAAACATTAGTTATTGATATCCCAGTGGTGATAAGTACTGCTTTAATGGGTGGAGACGTGTGATCCCTGTGGGGGCATTAACAGTGAGGGAAGGCTATTTTGCATGGTTAGAGAGAGGCATTTGCCATCTCTCCTACAGAAAACAGAAATGATGAAGCCAGTGCTATGGGAAGCCACTCAATAACTATATGAGGAAGCAGCCTTAAGATGAAGTTGAACACTCTAGACTAAAGAGTACAAAAACTGAAAGGGCAAGGGTTTTTGATGACTTTTCTGAACTGTATTGTCTCTGCAATTTTAGCATTGGGAATCTGTAGAATCTTTTTCTTTAATCATTATACAAAAAGCAAAAAGAGCCCCATCTGTCGAAATGGGTTCTCTTCATTATTTTATTCTCATGCTTACTTTGGGTTTTCAAATCACTTAAAAGGGGCTTTATATTTATTTATTGAAATATATCATCTTATTTACTCCATTTAGGCCTTTTCATTTTTGCAAAAGTAGTAGATATTGAGTACTTTATTATTTATAAATGGATACATTTTTAAATATATGATTCTTAAAAATATAAAAATGCCCAAAGAACACAGTGTCCTTTTATAGTCGTATTGTGTGGTATTTTAATATCTATTATACATATGTATATTTTAAGAAATTACTATTGAAATTATCTTATTATAAGAGCTATTATTTCAAGTCACCCACATAAAACCTTTATACCTTACTACTGTTTTTAATCATGCCACCATTTAATCCACTTAGTAATCCTGTAACCTTCAATTCACCTCTAATGCAACTTCACTATTTGTTGCATAATCACTTTTTTGTTTCTGATGTAGCTAAATATTTTCCAACTCATTTTATCCTTTTCATCCTTTAAGATTTTTCTTTGTATATCTACATAAAGAGAAGGTAAAAGATAAACTAAACAAAGCAAAAAATTCCCCAGAACAAACAAAAAAAGTTGCTAAAAGTTTTTAGCAAAATTCTGTATAAAAATGACAGATTCTGCCTCTTATAGAAAATATAATAACGACTTCCATTTCAAGAAAAAATAATGTTTCTTATAGAAATCTCATTTAAATAATTTGCAGACATTGAAAAGTATACCTAATTTGTCACATTTAGCGTGATTGAAATAATCTTTTAAGATTAGAGCATATGTTTTCGAGGCCACTAAATTTAGAAACTGAAAACCTTTGAAACGTATTAACATATATATTTCATTACTAATTAACTAATGCCCTTAGCTAAAATATATTCTATTAATAATTTGCCACACTGAAAGCTGAAATGATTTGCAGATTACTTTAAAAATGATGTTGCATGCTCTGGGTTGGGGGGTACTAATGCGATATATGTAACCAACACGTTTGTACCCCTATAATATTCTGAAATTTAAAAATGAAAGATAAAAAAACAATTTTCCCAAAGTTAATTCTGGAAGTTTTTCCCTCAAGTAATGAAGGTAAGATGGTAAAAAGAAAATAATGTTTATAAACTTATATGAATAGACTTATATTAATTAAAATTATAAGGTTATACATAATATGTAACAGTTGTTTTAAGTAGCAAAGTGGCCAGTTTAATTATTTTTCTTTATCTTTTTATAAATAATAAAAATGCATAGTAACTTCCTATAAAACACTGTGAAGTTTTTTTTATAATGCTGAAATAGATATAATCTAAGTGAATGTGATTAAGAAATTTAAAATTCTGAGCATATTTTCAGGAATGTATTACTATTAATATACAATATAACATGTAATGAACTAAACCTAGAAATTTATTATATGTGGTAATTATAAATTTTTATCTTTGTATGTTTACATCTTTACATAATCTTGCTCATCCACCATATGATTATCATGTCAGTTCTCAATTCATCTTCTGCCCAAAGCCATGATATCTCATTCATATTGCCTATTCTCTGAATTTTCTCTTTTGCATCTCAATGATCAGGTAGTACCTTTCAAAGGCCCTGTAGATTTTAAAGGACTGTATTACCTTATTTTTTTCTCCAATTTGTCAGAGTATTTTTTATAGACCTGAATTGTACTTTTATTGACCCTATTGCACCTATAGTTTGAAACCCACAACCAGGGTTTCCAGCAATAAACTCGGTTTTTGCAATTAATCAGTCATCCACTAGGATGTTTTTTGCCTTGAGGCTTTGTCATTTTCCTTCCTAGTTTCTTAGTAAATAGAAGTCTAGTACTAGTAATGGAGTTATTGGTACAGTGCTTTAAATTCATTCTCTCATTTAAGTTTTATTAATACTCTGACAAGGTTACTAGAGCTAGTATTCACACTTTAGTGAATACTTAAAGATGTTAATATCATCCTTAACTGAGATTGTTATTCAGAGATAGAATCAGGGTAAAATGCCAGGACTATCTGACTTTGGAATCCAGTGCTTCAACTCTCTTGCTTTGTGCTTTCAATTTGCTTCCATAACTTCATCAGTTGTTTGGAAATAGTTGACATTTTACTGCATGTTGATTCATAAGCTTCATTTTTCATGTCATGTGGCAGTTAGGTCAGGCCTAGGGAGATATCTTTCTGTCTCTTCAAACCCTAAATTGGTTAGTATCCACTGGCTGGCACGTGGGAACTAGTTATCTGTATCAAAACTGAAAGCAAGGTTATCCTTAATTCCGTGGTTGGTGTGTCATATTTTGGGGGGAATACATTTCTTTATACCTCTTTTATGCTTAACCAAACCTATTTGTCAGGAGTGGGTAAATATTTTCCAGGATTACTGTAAACTACAGTATGCTGACCAGAATGCTTCTGGCCAGATAATACTTTTAGTGTCCATTGAACCATATTGCTTTACTTCTTGAAATCTTTTAAGATGTTCTAGGGCTGCGGTCCCCAAGCCCAAGGCTGTGGACTGCTACCAGACTGTGGCCTGTTAGGGACCAGGCCATAGAGCTCCACTCTTGCCCCCCTCCCTGCGCCCCCCATTCCCACCCCCACCTTGTGCCCACACCCCTGCCCCTTCCGTGGAAAAATTGCCTTCCATGAAACCGGTCTCTGGTGCCAAAAATGTTGGGGACTGCAGTTCTAGGGAGTGTGTGTCTGTTTCCTAGCACATCTTGGTTCCTAAATGCTGCAGATAATGTTGTTTTATTTTCTGTAGTAATTAGTATTCACTCATAAATCCCAAATTTAAAATTTCTTTGCTTTCTCTTATTCTACATATTGGAAAATGGTATTATTCAGTGTTCACTCACCTCTTATCTTCTAAATAGAAAATTATGATCCAATTGGTTAATAATTCTCATCAGCTATGTATTTGGCTAAGTTTTCTTTAATGACTAAGCACAAACTAGTTGTTATAAAATGCTTGCTCTTGACTGGGCACAGTGGTTCATGTCTATAATCCTAGCACTCTGGAAGCCTAAAGCAGGAGGATTGCTTGAGGCCAGGATTTGAGGTCTTAGTGAGCTATGATGGCACCACAGCACTCTAGCCTGGGTGACAGAGGGAGATTCTGTCTTTAAAAAAAAAAAATGCTTGCTCTTAGAAAAAACGTAGTATCAAGTATGATTGACGATCATAACATTGGATAAAAAAGGATCACATTACTTTAAAAGTTGGGCTTGCTATTGACAATAGCAATAGCAAGCTGAAAAGTAGGGTACATAGACTTTGCTTCCCTTAGTTATTTTTTTAGTATCTGTGCCCTGCAATATACTATCTGGTAAATCTGAATCCATAGAACTTTAATCATTGCTTGTCTTTCCTATAAAGCGCCTTCATTTCTCCTTCCCAATTCTTGTCAGTCACAACTTTCCCTTCCTAAATTATAGTGTGATGGAAATTAATCTTTATTAAATACAAATACACTTTGTGAATGGTAATTATTACTAACCTGCATTAGCATGCATCCTTTTGCGAACATTCCAGAAATATTAATAATAACTCAATGTATATAATGCATTAATTTCCGTAGGCGCATTATGAAGTCGAAACCAAATACTGATATACCTTTGAAATTACATATGAACAGTAGTCTGTTCTGCTTGGTCATTGTTTCTCTGTAAGTAAAATAAAGGTTTGTTCATATTTTCTACTGTTTACTCTTTAATGGCAATCCCAGGAATCACCTTTCAAAAGCCCTTTAGATTTGAAGCACCATCTTTTCTGTCATATTACTCTATTATTTATCATCTTCCGTACAGGATGTTCAAAAATAAAAAGCACATTATTTCTTATAGTTAAACTGTTGAAATGTATAAATATACACAGATAGTAATGTGTGTGATATTTTAATGAATGGTTGATAGATGTACAGTAAAAAGACTAAACCAACATCATGTTTACCTGAGTAATAAATGACATAAGTATGAATGTGGAAAAGACAAAAGGTTGTAATTGTGTGTTTACATATGTATTAACATTTTATTTAAATTTTATTTTGCTTTCACTTTCTTTGCCAATTCTTTTTCCATTTCTTCCTTTTAACACGGATGTTGTTCTAGCACAAGTTCATAACATCTTGATTTTTAAGGAACTTGTGCACTATGTGATTATTCAGTGCTCACACACAAGCAAGATACTTCCAGTTTAAAATGGAACCTCCGTTAGCCTTTCACAGTGACAAAACTTCTTACTAGTTACTTATTTGAGGCTAAGGCTTTACACATGCATGGAAGAATATAATCTTAATGTAGGAAATTAATTTAAAAGTCATTTGTAAGTTAAAAGAGTGAACTGTTTTTGGTGACTTTTTACCTTAAATGACATTTAATATTGAGATTACTGCTCTAAACATATAAAATCAACAATTAACGTCAAATAGCCGAAGTCAAGCAGCATGGTATAACAAAAAGTTATGATAAAACATAAAAACAAGCAATGAACATTTTAAAAATATTTGAACTTGAGTCTGAAAAGTATGGATTTTAATTCTGGCAATGCCTTTGGCTGCATGTGTGACTTCCAACCAAAGTACTTTTATTCTCTGTATTTATAATTTATTCCAACTGTGAAACTTGTATGAATATTGGGTTGTGCATGAAGGTGGTGGGAGGTGGGGGGGGAGTGACCAAATAATCTCAAATACAATTGCTCTCACATTTGTGTGTAAGTTCTCCAGGGAGGCCAGTTGCAAATGAGATAATTTAAAATTTCAGGATAGTATGAAGATATTTATTTTCTAGTGATATAGGGAGTGGATACTGAAAAGGGAAAGGTAACTCAAAGAGAAAGGTGGAAGAAAAATCATTCACTCTTTCTACAGCTTTGCTTAGGATTAATTATTAAATGCTTGTTTTGAAACACACAAACAAGCTTTCTCTTTCCAAATCTGCGCATTGAGGAACACTCAGATTATTACATTTTTATTTGTATAGATTTAGAGGGTATAAATGCAATTTTGTTACATGAATATATTGCGTTGTGTTGATGTCTGGGATTTTGGGATCATCATCACACATTATACTTATTAAGTAATTTCTCATACTTCATTTCTGTCCAACCTTCCTACTATCCCAAGTCTCCAATGTCTATTATTGCATATTTTATATCCATATGTGCATGTTATTAGCTCCCACATGTAAGTGAGAATATTCAGTATATGACACTTTCTGTTTCTGAATTATTTCATTTAGAATAATGGCCTCCAGTTCCATCCATATATTTTCAAAAAACATGTTTTCATTCCATTTTATGGCTGAGCAGTATTCCATTGTGTGTGGGTATATATATGTGTGTGTGTGTGTGGGAGAGAGAGAGAAGAGAGAGTGAGAGAGAGAGAGAGAGAGAGATTTTCTTTATCCAATCATCCATCAGTGGACACTTGGGTTGATTCTATATCTTTGCTATCGCCAGTAATGCTGCGATACACATATGAGTAACAACATTTTTTTGATAGAATGATTTCTTTTCCTTTAGTTATATACCAACTAGTGGGATTGCTGTATCAAATGGTAGTTTGATCTTTAGTTCTTTGAGAAATCTCCATACTGTTTTCCATAAAGGTTGTACAAGTTTATGTTCCCACCAACAGTACACAAGCATTCCCTTTTCTCCACATCATTGCCAACATCTGTTATTGTTTTGACTTTTTAATATGAGACATTCTGACTACCATAAGATAATATCTCATTTATGATATCTTAATTTTCCAGTGATTAGTGACATTGAGCATTTCTTACATGCTTCTTGACCATTAAACCTCTTGTAGCATTTAGGGTTTCTTGTGAACATGACAAGTCTTTTGGAAGAAAACCATCTAAATTCATTTGGGCATTTTCTGCAAATTTGTCCATGATCTGTTTCCCAAGAAAGCCATTTTGCTTCTTCTATTATTGTTTAGGGGCTTCTTTTAGCTTTAATTACACAAAAATTGTATTAGAACCTCCTTAAGGGACTTAAATATATATATATATATATATATATATATATATATATACAGGCATAGTATGTGTTGTTTTCATGACACTGTGCTAACATAGGCTCATCCTTATATTCAAGTCTGTACTAATACAGTGGAAAAATGCTGGTGATATTGGCAATATCACTCCTGTGTGTGTAGTTTTTATAAAATTTTAAGGGCTGTACTTCACTTTGGGCAATCTTCCATTAGTTGCTTTTATTGGATAAACTTGCAGGGTCAGCAATCACTAAACGCACATGCAGACAAAACTAGTTGATGTTGCTTCTTTTTGAAAAATAAAAAAAATAACACACGAATAAAATGGACTGTAACACCTCTTTGAGAGTTCAGACTAACAATTTTCAAAGATATGTCCATAGGAAAGGAAAAGATTAAATACAACTGCTCAGCAAAAAAGTTTCTGTTTGAGCCTTATACAGATAGATCATCTTAATAAGGCCAAAGACTGAAGCAGAGACACATCTGTTTATCTAATTCAAAAGATGACAAAAAACTTTCAACTATGAAAAATAAAACAAATTTAAACATCCTCTATCTTTTAGTAAAGCCAGAGTGAAAGATATTGCATGATCCTTATAAACGTTTGGTAAGTCCTTTAATTAACTCTCAGATTTCCGTTGTGGTTAAGAATCATAATCTAGTCTACACTGCTAACTTACTGCCTTAATTCTTCATCATTAGGAGGACACATCAAGTCTACTGCATAAGATTTGGAAAGTTTCCAAATTTTATAGCTGTTTTCTATCTTGAAGCCAAAACATTTTATGAGTCTCTTGGTTCTAATGTTCTTAACTCAGTTGAGTGTCTGAGCATTTTAGATGAGAGGCATTTTTATCACTTTGACAAAAATGGCATCTTTAATTTTAATGGCTCCATCAAAAATTGATCAAGTATGTTGTTTTTGTGATGTCTTTTAAAAATGAACTTACCAACTTTAAAGATCCATCCATTTGCGCTTAAAAACATCCCTTAAGCTCAATACATGGATTAACTATTTATTCACAGATGGCATCTTTAAAAAATAAATCTGACTTACAGTTTAAAACCCAGAATGAGGGTTTCCAACAATAAACTCACCTTTGCTATCAGTCAAACCCAGTCAAACTCTCAAAATACATATTATCTGTCCTCATTTTTTTTTGCAATAATAGTTTCCTGTCAGCAAAGAATATTAATTTGAGTAACAATACTTTTGTAATTTTAATAATTTCTTATGTTTATTAAATCATTCTTGAACATATCTTGATAGCTTACATAGCTCTATGGAAGACATAATATTTTTTAAAAATGAAGGTTTAAAAAGATTTTGCACCCTGTTTTAAACCAATTAGTCTGAGTTAATGTGTTCTCTAAGAATAATTAATTTTTTTAAAAAAATTGATCTAGATATTTACCAATAATTTTGGAGTATTAGAAATTTTAAAACATTTTGATTATTAGGAGAAATTTTAAGAAATATACATTTTTTTTGTCAAATAAGTGAAGAGTAGTTTACTCAATGAGATAGTTTCCTGGAACAATTAGTGTTCAAAATTTTAATTGCTGAAATCAAAGCATATGTACACTGTATCTTAAAACATGATAATTAATTTTCTTTATAAAGTCAGTAGATTTTTTTGTCCAGAATTCTGTCTCTGGTATTTGAATATTACAAATGTTTTCCTTGGAACTAAATATGAAAGTATATATTCCAAATTATTGGTTATTCATTATCTCATTATAGATACAAATAAAACCATAGAAGACAATAAACTGTTTTAAAATGGCTATCTTCTAATTTTGGCCTTGTATTGCAAAGATATGAACTACTAATTGAACTCTATTATTTAAAAATAAATAAAAATCTTTGTTGCTTATCACCACTTCAGTAACTATTGGACTTAATAGCCATGTCTTTATTCCCTTCTGTCTTTGATAATATGCAAACTTACTTTTAGCAAAGTTTGCTAAATTTATAAACAATTCAATGGCTTGTAAATATGAAGCATTTTGCTGGATTGAGAATGGAATGGTTGGAAGGTAGCACATCAACTGGTGAGAAGATGCATATGCAGAAAGACAAAGAACACCAAGTGTCATAAATATGGTTTTATATTACAGACAGCCTAATATATGATGCAGAGAAAATGCAGTTTGAGTGTGGACCTGATATGTAGGTGTAGTTACAACAAAGGCATAGGTAATATTTTGTGACTTCTTTAAACTTAAGTTTTCTAAAGTTTTAACTTTTGTATGTTAGCAAATACTATATAATTTCACCTTTTTTTTTTTACATTTTATTTATTTTATTTTTTTATTTTAGCGTATTATGGGGGTACAAGTGTTTAGGTTACATATATTGCCCATGCTCCCCTCCCCCTTCTAGTAAGAGCTTCAAGTATGTCCATCCCCCAAACGTTGCACATCTTACTCATTGTGGTTGTATATACTCATCCCCTCCTCCCCCCTCTCCCCTGCCCAACACCTGATAAATGTTACTCCTATATGTCCACTTAAGTGTTGATCTGTTAATATAATTTCACTTTTAATGATGATATAGTATTCCAGTCATCTCTATTTTACATAATTTTGTTTTGTTTGTTTTTGAACATTGGTTCTTCCTATCCTTCAATTTGATATCATACATATATCTAATGAATATATTTATATATGTGTTTCTTATTAAAATAAGCCCCTCAAAATGACATGGTTTTGTCAAAAGAGATGGGATTTTTAAAATAATAATGGGAGAATTTGAAGTTTTCTTTTCCTTCTCTGATTTTTGGTAATGTCTTATTTGTATCTGTACATGATAAGTTCTTGTCTGTGGCCTTTAGCATATGGGTATTTATTTTAAAATATGAGAAGAAATTTTATATTTATATATAAGAATCTCACTAAATATCCAAAATGTTTGATAATTCAAGTAATTAATTTGCCCAGGAATGACAACAGTAACAAAATATGTAGTAGAATTGAGTCTAGGACCAGGATTTCAACACACACAGGCTCAAGATATTCATCATTCTATTTCCCTTTTGCTTTGCCCATGATTAAAATTATCTCAATCATTGTTATTTTTTTTTTTAGATTACATTTTAGTTTATATGAATTTAAGTGGTCATTTCTGTATATGTTTGTGTATAGTATCTGAAGTGCTCCACCACTTTTAAAATTGTCACAGACTTACCAGATTCAAAATTTTTAAAGGTAAGTCCCATTATATGCCACCATCTTATTCTAGGCTTTTGTGCTAACTCATCACTAATTTAATTCTCATGTAAAATATATGTGATAAGATAATTAATGCTTAGTTAAAATGGCTTTCCAGTAATCATAAATCTAGTAACTGATAGAGTAAAAAATTTGAATGTCACTCTTTGTAGCATAGTGATTGTACTGGCTTGACATCAGGCAGATTTGTATGGAGTTCCATCCTTGTTACTGCCACCATCCTTCCTTAAAAATATCCTCTATGTCCTGAATATTTGAAATAATCTCCTAACTGATTTTTCTGATTCTACATGGGCCTTGATTAGCTAAAATGATATTTTAAAAATACAAATTTGACAAATTTGATCATGTAATACATTGATTCCCCCCCCTTCTTTATCTCACTGAGATATTTTAGCTAAGTTTGGAAGATAAAAAAGGAGTTAGCTAGACAAAAAAAAAAAAAAAGAGGGATAAGGATATTTTAAAGAAGCACCTTGTGAAGATTCCTTATCTATCCAAAAGGCAAATTTGAGGATTTCCAAGTATAATTATAAATTTAAAGTCATTTTCAAAAACATATGTTTTAGGAAATGATTCTGGGAATGTGACAGAGTGGGGATACTAGAAATCTACCTTTCTACCCAGAAAACATTTGCACTGACAAAATCTGTCTGATATAACTGTACTGAAACTCTGGAGTCTACTGAAAGCATGCAAATTCCAGGGGAAGCCTAAGACAATAAATTGTAGTTAATTTTGATCAATTTCTCCTCTTGGCATAGGAGCTAAGAGTTTCAGTCTTCCAGTGTTTAACTTAGTAACAGCTACCATCTCCTGTGCATGTATTCCTGGATCCAGCTGTGCACATGTTCCTGGATCAGTTTGCACACAGCTTAGGGAAGTCAGGATGAGCAAAAAGACACTGTTTTCCAAATATCAGTATCTGTGCTCTGATTATTGATTGCTGCTTCTGATCACAGAGATGAAGACAAAGAGGCAGCAACCATTATTATTTCACCAACTCCCATTGTAGCAAGTCCTTTCCTTTCTGGCTGAGGTGACTTCAAGGGGATTTAAGAGGTTGGTGCCTTTTTGCCACCTTCACTTTTTTCCTTTTTTCCCTTTTAGGGGCCATACATTGATAACTAAGACATTCAAAAGAGATCACATACATGAGAGAAATTAGAAATTGACCACACATGCCAAGGGCAAGTTACAGGCACATATATGACCTTAAAAGACCTTAAGTTTATGTTTCAGGTTGACTCTGCAATGGAGACAGACTATAATAATCAAAAACAATATATATTCAAAACCAAACCAAAACAAAACAGAACAACAGGGAAAAGGGAGAATCTGATTTTTTTTTCATGGTTACTACATTATTAGATTCAGATATGTAGTTTTCAACAAATAAATTATACAAAGAAACAAGAAAGGATGGGAAACAAAAACATTGCATCCCCTGAAAAAGACTTGGCAGTATATCCAGTAGAAAAAAAATCTTTAAAATAATTCTATTAAAATGCTCAAAAGCAAAGGAATGCATGGACAAGGTCAAGACAGTCATTAAGAGGAACATCAATAAAGTGATGTTTTCCTTTAGGAAACCAAAAAAATTTTGGACCTGAAAAGTACAACAGAAAGTAAAAATTCATGGGAAGTATTTATAAGCAGATTTCAACAGGCAGAAGAAAGAATCATCATTTTTAATAGGACTTTAAAAGTGGAGGTAACAAAAGCAAAAATAGACAATTGGAATAAGTGAAACTAAAAAGCTTCTACATGGCATAGGAAACCATTGAAAAAGTGAAGATATATCTCATGTATGGGAAGAAAATATTTTTTTAGACCATATATCTGATAAGGGGCTAAAATCCAAAATATATAAGAAACTCAAACAACTCAGCAAGCAAACAAATAATAGAATGAATATGGGCTGGGCGCAGTGGCTCACGCCTGTAATCCTACCACTCTGGGAGGCCGAGGCAGGTGGATCGCTCAAGGTCAGGAGTTCAAAACCATCCTCACCAAGAGTGAGACCCTGTCTCTACTAAAAATAGAAAGAAATTAATTGGCCAACTAAAGCTACATAGAAAAAAATTAGCTGGCATTGGTGGCGCATGCCTGTACTCTCAGCTATTTGGGAAGCTGAGACAGAAGGATTGCTTGAGCCCAGGACTTAGAGGTTGCTGTGCGCTAGGCTGACGCCATGGCACTCTAGCCTGGGCAACAGAGTGAGACTGTCTCAAAAAAAAAAAAAAAACAAAAGAAAGAATATGAAGTAAGGTATTGGAAAAATATTTACATATCCATGTTTAGAACAACATTATTTACAAAGCTAAAAGGTAATGACAACCAGATGTCCATTAACAGATGAATGGCTAAGCAATATATGATAGATACATACAATAAAGTATTATCAGCATTATAAAGGAAGGAATATATAACATTTGCTAGAATGTAGATGAATCTTGAACACATTATGCTAAAAAAAATAAGCCAGTCACAAAAGGACAAATATTATATGATGGCACTTATATGAGTAACTTAGGGCAGTCACAGTCATAAACTCTAGGCAGTAAAATTGTGGTTGCCTCAGGCTGGGCATAAGGGAGAATGGAGAGTTCCTATTTAGTAATTATATACAATGAAAAAAGTTCTGCAAATGGATGGTGATGATGGTGGCATAACAATATGAAAGCACATAATACCACTGAATTGTACACTTAAGAATTATTAAGATTGTAAAATTTATGGTATGTGTATTTTACTACAATTTAGAAAATTAAAACATTTACCAAAATTTAAAAAATTGTGGAGGAAAATATATGGTTTAATATGTGTGGAGCTTAGGGTATGAGGAATAGTGAAAGCCATATGCTCATGGGCCTTGTATGTCATACTAGAATTTTATATTTGATATGTACTTTGATCTACATTTTATAAAGATAATCATTATGATGGTGGCAAAATTAAAATATGTACATCAGTCTATTTTCTGGTGCTATTATATAACAGAATACTACAGACTAGGTAATTTATGAAAAACAGAAGTCTATTTGATTTACAGTTTTGGAAGCTGCTAAGTCCAAAAGCATGGCACTAGCATCTGGTGAGGGTCATTCCATGGTGGAAGGGCAGCAGGTGGAAGGGAACATGCAAGACAGAATAACTGAGCAAACTCATATTTTTTTTAATCAGGAACCCACTGTCTTAATAACTCACCTACTCTCACAATAATGGTATTTATCCATTTATGAGCATAGAGCCTTCATGACATAATCTTACCTCTTAACAGCCCAGACTCTTAATACTGTTACAATGGCAATTAAGTTTCCAACACGTGAACTTTGGGGAGCATATTCAAGCCATAGCAATGGAGGATATGTTGTGTTGTCTTATGATAAGACTGGAGCACAAATTCCATTTGTGAGGCTGTTGTATTAATGGATGAAAGAGATGGTGAAGCACTGAAATATAATAAAGGTAGACGTGCAAACAGAACCAGAAGATATTAAGGACATCATATCAACGGAACTTCATTGATTAGATGAGAAATTTTCATCTTCGCGTTCAGTATTCATTACCACTAAATCATTGCCATAATTAAGAATAGGATAACTGATGCAGGAAATCCAATACATAGTCTAAAAAAAGGAATTTCAAATATGGTAACTTCAATCCAATATCAATAGGAATACATGCACATTTTTTTAACTTTCATTTCTATATTAAAGTGTATTTTCTGTTTGGCTCATTCATTTTTGATATATTGACATAAATTTAAACATATATTACCATTAGCTACAAAATAAATTAGAAAAATTATGCATAAATTATTTATCAATTGGTTCTTATGAATTACATTTCCATTTTATTTGTTATTGTTGCTATCCTATATAATGCCTTGTTAAGTGACTTACCATTTCTGAACCTTATAAATGAGAACTCATGATAACCATGGTACCTTCTTTGTAAGACTATTTTGAAGGTCAAACAAAATAATGTGTATGAAAAAGCATTGAAAATGGTAAAATACACATATAAATTATTAAAACTGGCTTTTATTTTATTATGATCTCAGTTAACACCTATGCAGAAACATTTGGATAATGCATGTAATAATTCTAAAGAAGAAAATCAAATTGTGCTCTTGCTCAGAAACTTAGGAATTGATAGCACTTATGGGAAAACACAGATGCACACATTTTTAAAGTTATAAAGGAAGCTTCAGTTCCCTTGGTCAAACTTCAAAGCACAAATTGATAACATATGGAAAGAAACAACTGAAAGTATACCCCTCACAAATGTTTATTTTCCTTTCCTCCCATGCATATATGCATTGGTTTAAGAATGTAGTTCTTCTAGATACGTTCAAAGAGATGAGGTAAAATTTCTCGTTTCTATTTAATTTTAAACGTTTACCACATTATAAATTTATTGGTGATACATACATATATCTGTTTATTTCATCACTTTGGAAGAGGTCTTTCCAGGCAGATCCACACTCTGAAGCTGTAGGGAAGTCAGTTTGCCTTCGCGGAGGGGCCAGTCTCATCCTGGGGGCTTTACTAGAGGCAGTGCCATAGGACAATAGCATTAGACAGGATTGTCATGGCCAATCTCCTCCAGTCTTAAGTCCCACACAAGAATACTATCTTTGATACTCATAAAGAAAGAACCAATCAGCAAGCAACTCACTGCCTCCAAGGTGGCCCACATTAAGGTAGGATTGTCCGAATAGTACGTTCTTATTAATAATATAAAATTAGAACCTCCATGCAACTCTTATCCTTCATGCCAAATCATGCTCTCAAATGATATTTGAAGATATCTTCTCTTTATCTTATTTCATTCCCAAGTTAAAATTTCCAGATTATTTTTTTAAATCATGTTTTAATTGTAATGGTTAGGGTTAGCCACACTTTCCTTAGGTGAGTGTCTCTAGGCATGTTTTACCAGAGTTCTGAATGGAAGACATTGTATTCCAGATATGATTTATTTGATAAAGACCAAATAATTCAATGCAGGTATTAAACTTGTTGTTCTGGATATACCTTTTTTATTAACAAATGCTGAAATTGTAGCCCAGAAACTGTTGACCCTTAAGAATCATGGAGGAAATTTATCCCTTATGTGTATTTGATATGAACTGCTTTTAAAGAAGTGTCCTTCACTTGCACTTTAATAGTTAATTTTCTGGATCTAAGCCCCTATACTTTTGATGTTATTATATTTCATTTTGACAGTCTAGGCCCATCTATTAAACCTATAGAGACATTTTTAAATCCCAGTTTTGTGTCAGTCACAGATTCTCAGTTTAAAAGGCACAGTTTCTTATGTCCTTTTTAAAGTCAGTGTTAAAATGCTGAACAAGAAAAGACCAAGGACAGCAGGGTAACTGTCTAATGAAATAATGTATTTGAAAGTGCTTTGCAAACACTATTTTGTATTCATCTTTAGTTCTACATCCTTCCTTCTGACTTTTATACGTGACACTTTATAATCTGACCTTATGGAGAATTCCTCCTGTACAGTCTTCATGGTTTATTTAACTTTCTTTCCAATGACCTCTTTGTCATCAAAGTCATTTCTAATTGTATCATATATCTTTTATTTTTAGAACATTCTCGTTTTTTTAGAAACGAGAATGTTCTTTCCTTTTAGAAACTTTCTCTGAAAAAGATAACTTCGCTGAAGTTTTGTAGTATATGGTTTCTTTCATTTGCAGTTAAAAACCTTTGATGTGTATTACTTGAGTATCTGCTGTATGTAATAAGGATGTTAGATGCCACAGGGCATATAATTATTTATATGAGCTTATAGGCCAAAAAAGGTCTAAGACACATGATGTACCATTACAGTAGTACATTTTAAAGTGTGATATCTCTCATTCTGAACTCTTAGTTCTTTCCCGTCACTGTAATGTGTCATAGTAAAGGTGTTTTTAAGTTATTGTACTTCTAGATGTTTTCCACATCCATATTGTCTTTCAGCATGTCTGCAGTGGTTCCAAACTCCCATACTCTATGTGGCCCATGGTTTATCTGACATTGTTCAAAAATCTTCTTTTAAGCCACCCACTATGAATCTAATTTTCAGTTGCTCAGCATTTGCCTAGGACTTACAGCCTCATGTTCAACCCACTGAATTTGATATATATGCTCTAGTGTTCTCACAGTGATCAATATAAAGTGCATTTTTCTCCCCCTCTCTATATATCTATATATGTGCACAGAGATAAAAATATATTTACATATATGTATAAATACAAAGATAGAGGTGCCTATCTATATCTATCCATATTAATATAGTCTATATATATTTCTATATTGTCCTAATATACATACACTCATGTGGGTATGCTATTTAGAATTATCTAATTTATGTATATATGGATATATATGTATATTATATATGCCTGTGTGTGGGTTTGGTTTACTTATACAACACATAAGTTTGTTTGGAATTATGCATTGTAGGTAGATATATTTTTAAGATACTTCATTAGGCATTTTGATTAGAGCTTAAAATAATGAGTTAAAAACAAAGAAATAACAACCACCATGATAAAAATGCGGAATAATTTCAGTCCACACTACTAAGCATTTTCTATCACTCTTAAATGTTCTAACACTCCTCAAGTACCAGAAATCCACATTTTATTTTATTCTATTGGCTTATGAAATAAAATGCAGCAAGCAAGAGCAGGTAGAGACTCTCCTCAACGTCAGGCAAGCAGGACACTCATACTTGGTCAGTTTACTTACTATACCACATACCTGGTATAAAACCTAATCTCTGTCCCTACAATAATGCCATTGATAAGGTCTGATACTAAATCAAGCAGCAATTCAGTACTTTTCATTGACTAATGGATTTAACTTTTTTTCTAGTTTTTCTGTGAGACATACTGTATCCTAAATGTGGTTTGATAAAACAAATAATTTACTATAACTATTAAATTTGTTGTTCTAGGTATTCCTTTTCTAGTAGAATGCTAAGAATTGAACCTTCAAACTATTGACCCTTAAGTGTCACCCTAAGTCACATCTAGCACCATTATGTAGATTTTCATGCAGTTGTGGGAAATAATACAGCAAGATTCTGTATATCTTATACCTCCTTTCTCCCAGTTGCACAACTGTAGTACAATATTGCAACCAAGAAACTGACACTCATACAAGCCACTGATCTGATTCAGATTTTATCAATTTTACATATACTTGTATATGCTTACATTTACTTTTCTAAATTTTCTCAGATACATAAGTATGTATGAACACAGTCAAAGTACAGAAGAGTTCTATTACCATCATACTTCCTGTTACCCATATATAGGCACAACCATTTCTCTCCTTAACCCTTAACCCATATCTATTATATTTAATATTAAAAGAAGAAAATACTCATGTATTATATGTACAATGAATGTTAATAAACAAATGAGACATGCACTTTCTCATCTGCACATTAAAAAATTATCTGGCCTTTATAAATGTACACAAGAGTTAGAATTGTAAATGGAAGACATCATGTAATCTACATGTTTCGAAATTCTATTTAAATGTTTTTAAAAGAGTGTATGTTTAGGGAATGCACAGAATTATGATTTATTTATGAAATAATATCTGATTTAACATACAAGAGAGAAGGTTGTGGAAAAAAGGAAGGGAAAAAGGAACTGAGAAAGGGAGGGAGGGAGGGTGAGAGAGGAGATGGAGGGAGCAGGCACAGAGGAGGAGAGGAAGAGAGGGAAGGTGAGAACTGGCAGATAGAAAGGATCTAAATAAGGGGATCACATCATGGAAAAAAATTGTCAGGAATCAGATAGATATAAAATATCCAAGAAGACACTAATATGGAGGTTTGCTAATATCTGATAATCAGCTGCAATAATGTTCACATTAAGCACCGGTGCCAGTTTGGACTAATATTAAAAACTTGACACCTCATCCAGGTATGAACCTTAGTTGGCACCCCGGAGGAAGGAAGAGTGAAAATGCGCCAAAAATAAGGTGATGCTGGGTTGAAATATAGAAATTTTTGATTTAGATAAAACATAAAACTCCTGTTTTTTTTTTTTTATTTATTTTTTTTTTTGCAAGTTACCATACTTGAGCATTGGGCATTTGTGCATACTCACACACACACACACACACGGGTATGTGCATTGTGTAACATATCAATATTGACAATGGCATTATGATGTAGGTATTATTATAATCATTTTAAAACTAAGCGAAAAATAATATTTTGTGAGTGGTGAGAGATAGAGATCCTGTTTCATTTTTCTGCATGTGGCTATCTAATTTTCTAAGCACCATTTACGGAATAGGGATTCTTTTCCTCAGTATATATTGTTGTCTGCTTTGTGAAAGATCAGTTAGCTGTATGTAGGTGGTTTTATATCTGAGTTTTCTGTTGTGTTACATTGGTTTATATCTCTACTTTGTGCCAATATGCTGTTTTGGTTACTATAGCCTTGGAGTATAGTTTGAAGTCCGGTAACATGATGCCTCCATATTTGTTCCTTTTGCTTAAGATTGTTTTGGTTATGTGGGCTCTTTTCTGGTTCAAAACAAAGCGAAGGATTATTTTCTAGATCCATGAAATATGACAATGATATTTTAATGAGAATTACATTGAATCTATGGTAGTATGGAAATTTTAACAATGTTGATTCTTTTAATCCATGAACAAGACATATTTTTCTATTTGTGTGTATCATCAGTGATTTCTTTCCTTAGTGTTTCATAGTTATCTTTGTAGTGATCTTCCAACTCCTTCGTTAAGTATATTCCTAAGTATTTCATTTGCATCCCGGTAGTACTGTGAAATAAAAAAGTAAAACTAAGATACAAATAGTTTAAGTAAATTCTTAAGAGTCACTGGAGAAAGAAGGTAAAGCAGGAAAGAAGAGGGGTGAGAGGGAGGGAGAATGGAAATGGGAGGATATAGGAAGAAAGAAAGTAGGAAATGAAGGAAGAAGGAAGGAAACACTATGTGGATACATGTAGCTAAATAATCATTGTATCAATAAACACTCAATATATCTCTTTTAATTGAGAAAGATTGTTACCAATTTTATACACTGACATGACTGTTAGTGTGACCATAATACTCGTCTACTGATTTTGTCAAATCATTAAGAGTAAAAAGAATATTATGTTTTATTTTCTCCTGTATTCAAAATAACAGAGCACGACTGACATGTATATTGTTAGAACAGAACATGAACTAGAAAGGAAGAAGTTAAAGGACTACCTTTTCATTTCACCAGAGTGTTGAAGGTATGCCAGGCAAAGTTGTCTTTTGGAAAAAAAATATTTATAGAACTTTGATTTTCAAGGAAATTTCAAGGAAACTTTTAGCAGAGTAAATTTAAATTGTGAAATTACAGTTTGAATCATTTTTACTACTCTTTTGGATTGTTTTGATGCTATCATTTGATAAAATACTAGTTGTGCTAGTAAAAATGCTTTAATAGCTCTATAGTCTTCATGAGGACCTTGTTTTACATTTCTTTTATTTATTTTCATATAGGAATTTTACATCCACCATCTAATAGCAGAAATTTTGTGAAATCATATGCATTTTGTTTTTCACTAAATAAGTTATTAATTTTGTATCTGTTTTTAATGATGAATATTCATTATAACTATCATTATGAAATTTACTGAATGAGTCAGCTTTTCAAAAACAATGCAAAGCAAATACCACCTCTACCTACCCTCTGTTCCCACATTATTAAAAAAAAAGCCATCACCTTGGGTTGTAGCTTATTGAAATATAGCATCACTTAAAGTTATTTTCTGTGAGTTGTTAACGGGAAATTACAAATGCAGTAATAAAATTTTTAGGTCACCAAGATTTATGTTTTATTTAACTGCTGAACTGTTGCTATTAGAGGAAAGGAATGATTAGTTGTTCTCATTTACAATGTGACATTTACATTAAGCCATAAATGCTCTAGTGGTACATAAATTTATTTGTCATATGATCCTGGATATATATAATAATTTGTAAATATTTTACTGTAGCCAAGTGTATGGTACTTCACTTTTATCCAATAACAAAAATGCATTTCCATAGTCAATCAGCATCTGTAATTTAATTTTTAAAGTAGGTTTAACAGTACTAATGATGGAGTAAGCATGTTTTAGTATGAATATCTGAATATTTATGATTTTAAAACATTAATATGGAATAATTTTCAATTTCATTCTATTTGTGGTTCAAATTATTTTCAAGTTATTTATCTTAATAAAGTAGCATTTCTTATAACATCATTTTTGGAGTAGTTCACTAAAGATCATGGTTATATTTGCTAAAAATACATTTTTATATTATTATTCAATAAGTGATTGAATGAATTGCAGTGAAACCATATGATTCAATTATTCATATATTACAACACACCTGGCTTTTTGCATCTTATAGGTTAAATATCTGGATAACTAAAGGCTTATTTTCAACACAAGGTAAAGATAAGTAAAGATTAATGCAGAAAAACTCCATGTTTTTTATTTTGTATTATTAGACATATGAGGGAGAATAGGTAATGATACTATTTGATGGATTCATAATTGTTTCAATGTTGTGGACATTTAAAATGAAGGGAATACTTAAGATTATATGACTGATGTTTTCAAATATTTCAAGAGTTTCCTTAGTTTTCAATGGTTTAAAATGTAGGGTAGTCTTAGGAAAACTTTGTTCTCCTTCTGAGGAGAACAAAATATTGCATGGGTACATGTATAAAGTATCATAATTGGTACTTTAAACAAATTATATCTTGAAATAATAACTTTTTGTTATAAGTCTGTATTTTTTATTTTAAAGGAGAAAAATGAGTAACACAGTTGTAGCTATGTTTTCAACCCAGACCTAGAAGACTTTAAAGTCCTGACTTTGTTGATAGCAAGACTCTCATCAATGTGTACGTTCAGACAACTGATGGACACTTAGTAAAGACATTGTAGAGGACAAGAAAGCACCACTGGGTGCTGGAGGAGGAATGAATTCTCACTTTATAAAGTATATTATCTGATGAATTCCATAGTTTTTCCATGTTTCCTGAGTTCTTTCAGAGTTTAGTATTGGTATCCAAGATAATTGTTAAAGGGAGAGCCATATTTCTTGTAAATACATGTACATAAACAAGAACAGTTGCCAAATTTTCCAAGACTGTGGAAGATGGCCAACATTTTAACAATTTCTATGGAACTAAGAAATTGACCAGCATTTCTTACAGGATGTTTAATTTTAATATGTTATGAAGAAGAAAAGGAAATCCTTTTTGATAACACTAGAAAATTATAGTATTACAATCTCAAATCTGAAAACTCCTACCTTGAGCATTGCATTGACCAAAATATGGACTTCAAAAAACAGCACTTTATTATAGAATCCTATAATGGTTTTCTGAAATCTTCACTTGTATCATGAGATATAAAACATTTCATGGAGTGAGATAGCTTTCAGGGAGAGCCCTGCAATTACCATTTACTAGCTATATGACTTGTCCAAGGTTAGTTGACCTTTCTCTGTTCTTGTTTTTTTATAAAAGTAATATAGGGATATGTATTTACCTCAGTTGATTATTGGGAGAATTGATGGAAGTAACACATGTTTTATGGAGGCTGGCATGTAGCAAATGCTTAATGCATTATTATTACAAAAAAGAAAATGTTCCTGTTAATAAATGATGTGATCATACAGAAAAAAACCTTTCTCTGGGGAACTGGAATTCAGATAGGAGTTTTAGCAGTTATTGTACATTTTGTGCCGAAATAAAGACATGGAAATACTGTTGATGATCAATACAATTTTGGGGGGACTTAGGGTAATTTATATTTTGCTACCACAATGCAATAATATCAAACATAATTACAGAATTCAGATTTACTTTTTCTCTGTTTATATTTTGTCTTTATTACAGAAAAGGAAACGTGATCAGAGCTTTAGGAACAATGAGGCTTTTGACCTAAATATTTTACTTCAAAATTATTATACATGCATTTACTCATGTGTGCAAAATATATGTGAAAATTGATTATATCGTTTTTATAATAAAGATCCATAAACCTGCATATTTTTCAATTGGGATATTTTATGAGCAGATTATGCATGTGATGGATGTGCACTGATAGAACGGATGGGTTGTGATGGAGAATGGTCTTCAAGACATTAAGTGAAAGGAACAGGGCCAAACAGGGTACAGTATCATCTATGTATAGCAATCCACATACATAAACACACACAATATTTCTGAAAAAATGTTCTGAATGTAAAATTATTTCTCACTGAGGGCAATACCTTGCTTTAGAGGAAAATTTATTTTTGGATTTATTCTATTTTTATCATGCATATATAAATGTAAAAATTGGTTGAAAATTTCATATAATGAAATAAATAAAAAGGCTAACATAGCTGTATCAGAGTGGTTGGCATATGATTGATTCACATTCGTAAGTATGTGCATATTTGTGGTATTTCCTGGTTATTCCATAATTCTATAATAAACATTTTTGTTTTGTAATGAATATAAATTTTAAAAAGAGATAGCATTGATTAACAGATTCATATAAATAATTAATACATATACTGTAATTTACTTTATTCAACTATACAATTAATCTGTGCATTGATTTTTATTATTTGTGAGAATTTCAATTTTAAATTAGGCAGCCACATAACTTTCTTTTTTGAATTAGTTTCTAATTATTAGATATCCTAAGATAATATAATTATCCTCTTAACTTGTGGCTTTATCAGATCATCATATACCTTTACAAATGGAGACAGCAGAAACAGTAAACTAAACCCACGTCATTGTTCTATCATCTTAATGTTTTATTGTTATGCTTTGGAATTGTATTATTCTCCATGTTTGCTTCTGCAGATGAAATAAGTTATAGTCAAACTAAAATTACAACACTTTTATTCATTTCAAGAACATTTAAAAAATTTAGCATATTTCTGTATTTAAAATGTCAGTAGTTGAATTTCACTTGGTACCATTATATAGATCTTAGGGGAAAGAAAGTTAAACATTATGTCTCAGAGTCAAGTTACTTATTATTTAGATTGACATTAGAACCCTCATTAGGAAGCCGAAATCAGCCATCTTCTGACATTAAGTTAAAATACAAGGGGAATATTTGTGTATTTCCTCCATAGACATATGTGTTGCAATAGATATCCTCTATTGAATAAAATTCATCATAACATAAGGCAAAGCAACATAAGATGATTCACTCTATGAGGGCAGGTCTTTTTCAGGTTCATTCACTATTATATCCCCAGTTATCATGTGCCTAGTACACAGTAGATGATGATTAAATATGTGTTGCCTTTGCACTGTTTTAACATTAGACTGAAGTTGAATTAATTGAAATATTATGAAAATTGAACTATGTAGCTTATTATGGTTTAAATGATCTTCAGTTTGAGATAAGAAAACACCTTCCAAAAATGAAATACAGAATGCTGACATATTTATTGGAATCACAACATATTGCACATTCCACTGGAAAGGTTTATTAGGCAAATCTATTTGAATTATATTTAGTGATATTCCTGATATAGCTTGAGATTGGTAACCTAGTTAACAAAAACCATATTTCTCAAGAACACTTCATAAGCATTTTTTGATACACATTTTTGTGTGTGTGTGTTTGCCTCCTTTGAAGAGTTCCTGTAACCATTCAACCAGGTGTTGAGAAGATATGTAGCAGCTGAGCACCTTCCTCTTGACACCATCTTCAGAATCAGCTTTGGAGATGCTTTCACCCTGTCCATCTTCTGCAGCAGCCGGGCAGAGTGCTGACTCCTTCACAGCAGTGAGGAACTCTTCAGGCTCCAGAAGTAAGTTGATTGCATTCAGTTTGATTATTACCAGTGGGTTTAAAAACACTTAGGGGAGGCTAACTAGAAATTGTGCAAACTAATATACAAATTAAACCTAATAGTATTCATCACTATTTCCTTTATTTTTTGCATCATATTATTCCGGAGACATAAAGTCTACCACTTTTTGTGTTGATAACCTATATAGAATTTTCTGATTTTTTTTTTTCAGGATTGTGTATCTCATGCATTATTATAATTTACATTTACAGCCGTATGGCCTGCTTGGGGAAAGGGATTAAAATAACAAAGTTTCTAATGGAGTAAACAAATTCAGAATGATCAAGTATTTTATAAAAATTACTTGGCTTATGAGTTATGAAAATAGAATAAAATTCCTGGTCTTTTGATTCTTAAAAATTGAGTGTTGTTTCCATGACTGTGATGGCCAGTGGATGGAAATGGGCAGGAGTTAGAAAATCACTTTTCTGATTGGTTGGTTTATAGTATGTTATATGTGTCATTCAAGGAGAGGTATATGATAGCCTATAAATACTCATACTGGAAAAACTAAAGAAAATGAAAATTACAGGTAGGAAAACAAATTGAAATCAGGGGGCATGAAGAGTCTACAAATGCATAACATAATGCACTATATACAAGCCCAAAACAAATTATCAGCCATAGATTTACTTCTGGGTTTTCTAACTTCTAAATAAGTAAATGCATTAGTCACAAGACTATCTGGGTACATAGATCTGAAAAAATAAAGGCAATTTCTCAGGAAAGTTCAGACTTTCCTGATTCAGATTTATGATCTTACCATTTTGCCATTTTTCTTGGTTTACATTTGAGGTATTTCTTTTCTTTTCTTTTTGCTTTTTTTTTTTTTTTTTTTTTACTTCTCCTAAATACTTGATATAGGTGTCTCTTGTTATTCTTGGGTATACATTACGTCACAATGTAACCACACTGAAAATGATTTATAAATACTTATTTTATAGAGAGTAAGAATTTGATATATTCTAGATTGTCTAACAGTGATTGTATGTTTAGCAATTGAAATTTTCTTGAAGGGAACAGGTTGGAGATACTTAATAACCTTAGTTTTATTTTGCATTACAATGCCAGTATGCCTACAACAGAAATGTTAAAATTATGCTTTGAACTGTTCATTAAAAGAACATCGAAACTATTGTTAAGAATTTATTTCTGAATCATGATGCTGCTACTTATGAAAGATTTAAAACAGGCAGCCAATATCTTGTTGGTGTTGTGCTCAAAGTTGCAGAAAACAACTGCTTATAATCCATAAACAAAAAGGAATCTCTACCTTATAAGGTGGTTAATTCATTATAACTGTACCTGTAGCATAAAATGAAAAGTCTGAGTATGCAGAGGATATATTACAAATCATTATTTTAGTGTAAGTTTTTTATGCATATTTTATTACCTTGTACTCCTTTTGTACATGATTTATTCATTTATGTTAAGACTTGCTTTTACTGTTTTGCTCCATGAACCTTTTATTAAATGAGGCAACTTGAAGAAGACATTCTACATTTTCCATCTTTTACATTTCTTAAGGTGACAGAGGACCCTGTCCAAGCCAGAGGTAATCTCATACACTGTGAAAATATAGAAATGAACAGGGTTTGTATCTTCCACAAGAAACTTCAGAGAATTTATCTGCCCAAACAGTTAATTAGCTAATTAATGATTTTTTTTGTTATCCACTGATGAAGCTAACTTTTTCTAAATAAAAGCATGAAAGTTGTTAGCAAAGGAAATGTATTTACTGACATATATTCCCTAGTGTACATCACAAAGCTAAGTAAATTCAAATATATTTTTATTTACTAATGGCTACAATCAAGGCCAAAGGATTTACTAATTAACCTGGCAATCGAAGGCTAAACAGAAATTATTTATATATTGAAAAAGACTCTTTAGAGTTTATGCTTGATTCAATTTTTAAATTACCAGTCCATTAGTCTGTAGAAGTATTGCCTCTTTTTCTATTTTTTTCTTTGGAATAACATTAGGCTGAAAGTCTTGCATGGAATTAATCACACTGAAAAAAAGAGAAAGTAAATACATTCCTAATTAGGTTCCTCAAATTTCATATAGCTCATTGAAAATTCATAGCATATCCATTAAAATCCCTTTATAAAATAAATGGAATACTGAGTATTTTCTTAGAGTGAAACAGTGAATAGAGAAGTAGTAGGAAAATAATGAGGCAATGGAATATTCACTTGTGATTAAGGCAGGGCAGTTGAGGTAGTCATGGTTGCTACAATGGTTATTTTTCTCACTGTGGTATTTTCAATTAGTCTTGGCAATAAAAGAGCACTTTTTTCTGTTTCTGCTCTTCTTTCTCATTTGACAAAAGCACTGATGAATTTAAACAATGCATAATGATGTCCTGAATCGGAAATGTATCTGTATGTACATGCCTGTGTAAATACATACTTTTGTGTGTATATGTATGTGTGTATATAAATATTTACATGTAAAGATAATGTGTATATATATATATATGGCAATGATAGTCACTCTACAAAGTTAATATGCCTTCTAAATATTAAGATAATCTTAATGCCATTAATATATAATATTTAATATACTTTTATTTTTCTGAAACAAACTCCCCTATATTTGAGACTTGTTAATTATCACCTTCAATGACATTATTGGACAGTGGGTTTACTAAGTATAATAATAATGGCCAACATATTTTCATTTGGCATTTTTCAGTATTCTTTATTAAATATTCAATTATTTTATTCTTATATCATCTTTATAAGGAAGTTTACGTAATTTGTCTATTCCTTCAACCATTCCTTCAACATAATGTGTCTATTCCTTCAATTTGTCTATTTATTCAACCAGATAGATATGTTTTCTTGTTTAATTTATTTATGTATATATTTATATACTTGAACTATCCCAGAATATATGATGCACAAAAACATAGCAGATAGAAAATCAAGGTCATCAATGGGACAAAAGCAACATGCTAAATGTGATTGCTTACCTGGTTACATGAATTAAATATCAATTAGGTTCAATAATCCTAAAAGGTAAAACAAAGTAAACATGGTAAATTATGCAGTGTTCATCTTAAGAAGGAATAAAAAATTCTCAAAAGAATCAAAACTTTATAATCACTCTCACAAATTTATATTTTCACTGTAGACCTTGCTAGTCAATTCCAAATTGATATATCTAATTACCTAAGTGCCATAAATTTAACATGTGGCAAACTAACCTCTTGGTTATCTCCCCAAATACATTTTTTTAGTCTCCTTGAGCCCAGTAAATGGCATCACCATATGCCAGAAAAAAAGATGAATCATTTTCTCACCTCTCTTTCCTTCATTCCACAGAGTAAATCCATCACCCAGTCTGGTCACATTTACCTACAAAAGAAATCTCTTGAATTTATTTACTTTTCCCCATTTTTACCATCATTCTCCTGATCCCAGCTACCATAATCTCTTCCCTGGACTACTCCAGAAGCCTTCTAAATTACCTACTCATATCCAGGGATGTATCTACCAGAGAGAGCTTTACAAAATACAAAATTGAGATGTCATATTCTTTCTAAAGAACAATATCCTTAGAATAAAGACAAAGTTCTTTATCATGGTTTACAATACTTTGCTTGGTTCAGCACTTGCCTAATTGCTCCCAAGTCGTCCCACATCATGCTTCTCTTCTGCTTTTCGGGCACAAAGGGCTGTCAGTTCTTATTCCCATCATGTGACTTCCTGCCAAGGTCTTTGCACCTGTTTGTTTCTATCTAAGAAGCTTACCACTTCTGAATCCTTGTTGCCTAGTTTCTCATCTCAATAGTCACTTTCTGAAGGAAGCTTTCTTTGTCAACTGGACCAATCTTCTTCTCTTAGTATATGGTCTCATAGCATCATATAGCTGTATTTCATTAAAATTTTGTTTCTTTGTGCAGTTATATGATTGATGTTGCCCTCCTTTCCAGACTGTAAACACTGTAAAGTCAGCATCTATGTCAATTTTGTCAACATTGGAATCCCTTTTCATTCTTTTCGTAGTATAAATATAGGCATAGAGTCTCTCTTTGTCTCTCCATCTTTCTCTCTCTCTCTCTCTCTCTCTCTCTCTGTATTTTTAGAGACAGACCTTCTCTTGGATGTGAAAAAAAAAGTCACAGCCATTCCAGTGGGTTAAGGGAGAAAAAATTATGCCAAACAGAAAATGTAAGCCCTGGAAAGATTTTGCCTTAATGCCAATCAATCTATCCCCCTCCCTCTCCTTCTCCTTCTCTCTCCTTACTGGAATATTTTTCCACAGACTGTCATGGCTTTTGCTATTGTTTCTGAAACTGTGATTTTACTGACTAGAGTCACACCTCTGGCTTTCTAGAACTAACGGTATAGCAAATAATGGCATGAACTTTTTAACTAACATATTAATGATGTTAAATCTGAATGTATACATGTTTAAATGTGAATGTTAAATATAAAGCATTGGTTGGTAAAATATAAGAAGCTTATCTCTAGAATGTAAAATATGAACATTCTTTTGCTTTTATTTTAGAAAAGATTCCTTTAGAAAAGATATCAATTGGAGCAGAATTTTTACGTATCACTTATAGATCTCCTCATTTTTGTTTTTTCATTTTTTTATTGTCAGAGTTTTATTCTGTTTCATTGGAGTCTATTTGCAATGCATGTTTATTTTGCCATTGCCCTTAATCTGGGTCCCTCTCTCTCTTTCTCAGTTTTGACACCATACTTTAGGGCTTTATGTGATAAAAGGAGATGGCTCAAGACCCTGCCTTTGCTGTTTTGCAGCTTATACAGATAAATGCAACTTAAATTTTTGTCTAAAAAAGTAGTTACACACTTGGTGGGTGGAGGTTAGTGTAGTACAATGCAGAAATAACAGTAGATGAAAATCTACAAATATTCATGTGAGTTCAGTAGAAAAAGAGGTTGCTTCCATTGGAGATAGTGCAAATATACTTTTTATTATAAGTGAAGTCTGGCTTTCTAAGATAGGTTTCAGCATTCAACTATTGTTGTTAATGTGCTGATGTAATGTCTCTTTTAAAAATTACAGAAACTAGGGAGACAATGTATAGTCTTCCCTAAAGCCCTTAAGTACTGACACCAAAACTAAAAATGTCTTAGCTGGTAGTACTTATAGAAAGGTTTTTGTTTCTGTCTGCCTACTGTTAGCATCGGCCTTGGTCGTTGCTAACACTATGGTTCTTACTGTGAAATGTCCCGCAAAGAGGTGTATAAATGCTTTGCTTTATGAGATGATGATTAGTTTACATTTAGGACCAGGAGAGATTGATGTAATTTGGAGAGTTCCCATTAGATCAGGCATCCTCAAACTATGGCCTGAGGGCCACATGTGAGTGTTTTTGCCCATTTTTTTTTTTTTTTTACTTCAAAATAAGATATGTGGAGTATGCATAGGAATTTGTTCATAGTTTCTTTTAAACTATGATCCGGCCCTCCAACGGTCTGAGGGACAGTGAACTGGCCCCCTATTTAAAAAGTTTGAGGACCCCTGCAATAGATGCATGGGAACAATCTTAATTGCAAAGCACTGGCTGTGAAACCCAATGGAAATAGTCTAGTTTATACTGACTCAACTTAAGGTTATCTCACTTATTGTGATGAATAAACTATTCTCATTGACTGCGTGCAGTTGATTTTCCTCATATCACTGTGGCCTACACTATGAAGTATTTTAGCATAAGTCAGATTTACAATTCTCTGTGTAAACTAAGCCACCTCTCAATGTTAGACAGAATATGAGATACTTTACAAGTCTATGCAAAGGCCATAACATAGACTTCTTTTAGAGAAAATTCATCATTTACCATGAGAAGAAATTCACAGACTGAAAGAATCTGTGTATTGACCATAAACACTAACTTAACATTACTAATGATTTGTGTTATCAGGGGAATAAAACACAACGAAATCTATTTTTGGAAATACAGGGAAAATTGTGTGAAAAAAAAATCAAAGACTTTTAAGACAGAGCATTACTAGCTGAAAACATTAATAACATAAGAAAACCTAGAGACTTGATTTTGAAAAGCATTAACTTAGATGATATAGTTAGCTGCTTTCACACAGCAATATTTAATATTTAGAATGTGTGAGATCCCCAGTGGTGTTGAAGAAATTATAACTGGTAGAGGATAAATAAAGCATGCCATTTGGAAATGGTAACACGCAAGTGACCTATGGGTCAGTGGCAAGTGATTACCTTTCCCATCACTCCTGATTTCATATGTAGGGCTGGGTGACCTTGCAGGGTAGTGGCTTGATCTCATATGTCTAATTAACCTCGCCTTTGATCTCTTTGAACTCCTTGAAATATTCAATGAGTTACTGACTTAACATAAAAACACATTTCCCTTTGTAGTAATTCGACAAATAAAAGGTGCATTAGATTTGGCAGCTGAGGTGAAAGATTTGGTGTTATTTCTTAAGCAACTATTTTTTTTAAAGTGACTATTGCTGTTAATTCCAGGCAATCCTAAATCCATAATAAGAGTCTCACTTTCTTTTTGATCACATCCATGTAAATATGGATTACTATGCCAAATCCTGAAGCCTTAATATGCTGTTTAATATCTAGAAAACAAATAACCTTTTAATACTTGCTTACTTATTAATGTCTTCAAGATGGAGTTACATTACAAGCAAGTGGGTACCTCTTAGATTTCAATACCTACTGCAATAATGAATCCAACATAGAAATCATCCATGATTGAAAACATCATTGATTATTTATGAATTGACAGAAAGATAGAGTAAACTTTTTCCACAATAAGAATTCTCTACTTAAAAGATAAAACTGAAAGGGAAATACTGAAAAATAAAATTATATGTAATTGTAAAATAATTTCCCAGTTTTTCTAAGTTATATTATGAGACATTTTTCTTATATGCATCCTGAAATAACACAGTATATGAACAAAATTTTAGGCCAGTATATGGACAAAATTTTAGGGTTTATTAAAGAATGACTCCATGTGTAACAATTATAGTGATAATGAGAGTGGTTTTATGACATTCATGGATTTTCTTTATGTGCTTATATGTAAATGCTCAAGCCTAGAAACTGGTATCCAAGAATGAGATTTCAGAAAACATTGAACATCTGAATCACTTCTTGTGTTTGTGGTTCTCTATCGTAACATATATATTACTCTTGTTAAAGTTATAGAGACAGATTGTTTAATTTTTTTGTGTATTTTATAGGTAATTTTATAGTGTTAATCCTGATTTCTAAGTACTTGAGAACAAAATACATATATATTACTCCTTGTACAGTTGAACAAGGTTATTCATGTCAAGGGATCTATAATGTCCCAGTATGAAAAGTAATGAAATACAAAGAAAATATTAAGTAAAATGTCAAGTAAGAATTTGTAGTCATCAAGTGAGTCTAGCTCATTCTTATCCAGTCTTGGTAGTATCCTTATAATTTACTTTTGCTAAACGACACTCATGTGAACAATTAGAATATTTTGTTCTTATATATTTTAGACTTCAAAGACTATTGTCTGTCCTCTAAATCTAGAGGGATGTTTCATATAAATAGAAATTGTTTTTTATGCTTTTATTTCTCAGGATATTTCTTGAGTCACCTTCAGAAATAAGTCCAGACATTAATATAATAGTAACTTTGGTTTATAATGGCTTACTCTATGAGAAACTCTAATTTATTCTACTCCAAGTAAACCAAAAGAACATACATTCACTTAAACATTTTGCAATTCACTTTATGCAATATTCTCATGTGGAAACTGCAAACAAATGTCATGTATTTTTAAAGTAAAGATATGTACCTAAAAAATACATACATCTAATACATTAGAAATAATGATAAAAATGGAAACTCCAGGCCACTGGAAATATTTATGAGGAATAGATAGTTATAGAGATATTTTATCTTTCTTCCCTTTTCAGTGTTAGGTACATGTTTATTTGCTGCAATTTCTTAAAAATTATTTATCTGCATTTAGGGCATATAGGAATTTTCACTTCACTATAAATTAACCAGCATTTTATAATCATTATGAATGAAAAGTTTAGTGAAAATTGAAAGCAAGAATAAACTTCAAAGTAACTTTGATTAAAATCATATGAAATATCTTTTGTCACAAACCCAAATACCTAATTTAATATCTTAAATGATCCAATAATTGTAACTTCTAGAACTTACAAAAGGATCTCATGCAAGTGAAATATAAAGACAGTATAAACATTTCCATAGTTTCATTGTTGAACTTCTATACTTCAGACTTTAAATAAATTCTCTATATATTATGAAATACTATTGCATACATAACTTTGGAATTGCCACATTTGATATAAATCCTTTTTAATTCTTATACTAATTTGAATTTACTTGATTACTAGCAGGATTGAGAATCTCTGTGTGAATTTATTGGTCTTTCGTTCAGATTTACCTTTTGGTAAAATCATTTGCTAATATTTATATTAGTTTGTGTTCTTTTTCTACCAAATTATGGTTGTTTTAAAAGAATGGATTTTTCATTTTATTCTTTTGTGGATTTTTCTATTTACATACATATCACCCTTAGTCTATGCCTAGTGTTTTCATTTTAATAATGTGTTGTTTTCATTAAGGACCAAGATTCTGGGTTCAGATGTTGAATAGGAATACAAACTCACAAGATATAGGTAACACACAAGTAAGCTTCAGTGCCAGGCCCTGACCCTTGACATTCAGAAAGTCAGACAAGAGGAATATTTAGGTCATAGCTTCTTCTCATTCCAGTAGCAGTTCACACACACTAAAGTAGAAGGAAGGTGGCACTTATGAACTTGGCCCTTCCTCATCTGGTCAGGGGAAATAGCACTTTTTTAAAAAAAATTTCAGGATATGATGGGGGTGCAAACATTTTGGTTACATGATATGACTTTGCCACACCCAAACCATGATTTGAGGCATGCCCTTTCCCCCCTACAAACACTCACCATGTCCATTAGTTGTGATTTTACCCACCTGCAACCGCCCAATCCCTAAAGAACATTACTACCATGTGAGCACCTTAGTGTTGATCAGTTAGTGCCAATTTGATGGTGAGTACATGTGGTGCCTATTGTTCCATTCTTGTGATACCTCACTTCAGAGTATGGGCTGAAGCAAAAATCAAACAACCCATCAATAAATGGGGAACTAGCACTTCTATAAGAGAATCTGCAAGTACAACACTGGTCCCCTGGATTAGATTATGTTGCCTCAAATTGTACTGCAGAGATGGTCATAAATGACACCTTTTATGACGTCAGTTGAATGTGTCCCTAAGCCTTATTTGATGTGGATGTGTGGGCATTCTGAGACTCGCCTACACAAGTAACACAGAGATAGTTTTTAAATATATATGCTGATGACACAATTATCATTTCTCACATAGTACAGGTGCCTTAATTTAGTGTATTTTACTGTCATCAGGTTTTGTGGAACATGTTTCTATTTAATAACTTCAGTCTTTAATTTTAAGGGACAGTTCAGTGAGAGTGGCCATTCTTTTTACAAACAGGAATTTGCATGAAGGACTCAAGGTTTAAGAAAGAGATTGTTTCAGAAACCCTTTATTATGATAAAAAGATTACATTTAATGTTGTAAAATTATCAATCGGTTCTTTTGACTTTATTTTTTGTGTGTGTGTTTTTGTGCCTTGTTTAAATTATCCTCTATTATTGAAGACATAAAATGTTATCCTATATATTCTTCTAACATTTAAAAATTTTCTTTTTACATTTTACCATTAGTGTGGAAATTAAATTGGATTAATAGTAAAGTTCAGTTCTATTTTATTTTTTCCATACTGATAATCAATTGCCCCTATATTGTTTATTGAATAATCCATGCCTTCCACATTGAATTGAAATTCTAGCACTGCCATACAAGCTTTTCATGTATACATGGGTATATCTTGATATTCTCTTAATATTGTATAGTTACCATCTCTACACAAATACTATGCTGTAAAATAGTTATTTTACTTGTAATGTTAATCTTGATAGGTTGTAAAATGAATGAAACCGCTCCCCCCATTCCTCCTCAAAATTGTCTTAAGGTTGGCTTTTTATTCTTTATCCTTCTGTTTCAATTTTGGGAATATAAAAGTTTGGTGAAAAATTATGTTGTAAATTGTATTGGAGTCACATGCAATTTTTATTTTAGTATAAGTAGAAATATTTCATCATTTTATATGTTTAATAATGAATATATTTATTAATGATATTTTCAGGTCCTATAATAAATTTTTATACATTTTTCTTTAGACCTCTTGCATTTCTTTTATATTTATTCATAATGATGCTTTTTTTTGTGTTTTGTGAATGGGCTTTCAAAATGTTACATGTTTAAGTTGATTGTGTCTTAACAGTAATGTTGGCTTTTATCATTATATCATCTAAGCAACTTTTCTAGTCTTACTAATTTTAGTAGCTTATAGTTCTTACAAGTATGTAATTGTATGTGTATCTATGACAGTAGCATTATTAAATTTTTATTTATATTATTTTTTATATTCAAATGGAACAGACTAGGAGATCTGTTACAATGGTGAATGCAAATGGTGATTGTATTTTCCTTGATTTTAAAAGATTTTTATGTTTTGCCATAGTGTATGATGTTTGCTTTAAATCATTTTATGGTAAGTAGCAATTTGAATTATACACACTGTTTTAAATTACAGAAGCACAATTGAGTTCTTTTCTTTTTCATAATGAACATTATGGAGTTTCTGTTACAGTAGTGAACTTTATTTAATTAATTAATTTATTATTTATTTATTTAGAGACAGAGTCACACTTTGTTGCCCAGGCTAGAGTGAGTGCTGTGGCATCAGACTAGTTCACAGCAACTTCAAACTCCTGGGCTCAAGCCATCCTACTGCCTCAGCCTCCCAAGTAGCTGGGACTACAGGCATGCGCCACCATGCCTGGCTAATTTTTTCTATACATATTAGTTGGCCAATTAATTTCTTTCTATTTGTAGTAGAGACAGGTCTCACTCTTGCTCAGGTTGGTTTTGAACTCCTGACCTTGAGCAATCCACCCGCCTCAGCCTCCCAGAGAGCTAGGATTAAAGGCGCGAGCCACCATGTCTGGCCTACAGTAGTGAGTTTTAATTTTTAATAGGTCATGGGTATGGAACTCACCAAACCCTAATCCTGTTTCTGACACTGCCTTTTCTTCCTAGTTTGCATTGCAGTTAGCATTAAAGTAGCATTAAGGAAATTCATGAGATCCTTTTCTTAGGGAGAGTGAGAAGATAGGATTGTACTTTTGAATACCTCAAGATCTGATATTCGATTTATCAGAACTAGCTCCAGGCTCAGAATAATGGCGCTCCTCTGTGCCTTCCAAGAAAGCTTTATTTTGGCATATAAATATTTCATATTTATAATAACTGAAAGTAGCATGATTAATTTGATTCCTAGCCTGAATCAAATAGTAAATAAAAAATACTTTTTAAATAAATGAACAATTAGGCATATATTCTATAATTGAATAGAATTTTCAAACAGCATAACTCTTTCTTCATTTACAATTGAAGGATTATGGGCCAAGAAAAGATTATTAATTTATCCGAGCTCATGCAGACAATTAGTGGAATTGGCTTATCTTATTTTAAGCTATAACTTTAAAAATTTTAAGTCCCCGTTGGACTATTTTACTATTTTACAAGTAATATCCCTTAGTTTTATTTTCCAGGTTATTTCATAGGTCATCAATGCTTTCTATATTGCTATTTACTTCCATTGAGGTTATTGTTATCATGGTTATGGTTTAATGTTTTAGTGAAAAATACTCTGTTCTTATTTTATTGAAACATATGAAAAAGTTTCATAAAACTCATGGACTTTTGAATTAATAACTACAATGTGAACAACTGTGAAACTGCCACTCAGTTCAAGAAATAGAACATTGTCACGATCCCTTTCTGCCTCTATCTCCTATGTCATCTTTCTTCACTAAAGCCAAAAATTGTATAATGGTCTAAGCTATGTAATAATCATTTGTTTGTTTTCATTCATATTTTACTTCCTATGTATGCTTACATAACCATATAGTTAGTTTTGTCAGATTTTAAACTTTATAGGCATGGATTAATACTGTACTTACTATTTATGCCTTGCTAAATAAGCAAAGCAAAGGAAGCTTAATGTTGTATTTTTTAGATGTTTCTGTATTGATCCACATAGTTTCAAATTGTAAATGTTCTTTGCTGTATACTAATCTATAGCATTAATATACACCAATTTATTTATCTATTCTCTTTTTGATGTATATTTGGGGCATTTCAAGTTTAAGGTTATCACAAATAAAGTAAATGTGAATTGTGCATATGCACAGACTTCCACATAGAGATCTTGTACATATTTTGTTAAATTTGCACTTACTTATTAATTGCAGGATATAATTTTGTCAGTTCTATGGAGTTTTCTTTGTAGACAAACATGCCATCTGTGTGCAAAATAGTTTATTTCCTGATTTGTATAAATACATTTCCTTTTCATGTCTTATTGCCCTAGTTTGTACTTTCAGTATTCTGTTGAATAGGAATGATGAGATGGAACATTCTTACATTATTCCTTATCTTAGAGGGAAAGCATCCAGTTTCACATCATTAAGTATGATATAAGCTGTAAGAATTTTGTTGATGTTCTTTATCAAGTTGAAGAAATTTTCGTCTATTCTTAGTTGCCTGAGAATTTCTATCATAAAAGAATGTTGGATTTTATCAAATGCTTGTTCAGCATCAATTGATAAATGTTTTTGTTTGTTTTTTATTAGTTTTTTTGCTTTAACTTGTTGATGGATTACATTGATTTTAAAAATTTAAACTAGCTTTGCGTGCCTGGAACAACCCCATTTGGTCATGGTGCATTATTTTATTAATGTATTGCTGGTTCAATTTATTAATACGTTACTAAGGATTTTTGCATCTTTGTTAAGGAGAGGTATAGTTTTCTATTCTTGTAATGTCTTTGTCTGATTTTAGTCTTAAGTTAATGCTATCCACATAGAATGAGTTTAAAAAGTGTTCCCTGGGCTTCTATTCTCTGTTAGAATTTATAGAGAACCAGTATAATTTTCCCTTACAAGTTTGGTAGAATTTGCCAATGAATTAGCCTGGACCTGGTGCATTGTTTTTTGTTTTGTTTTTGTTTTTGGCTTTTTTAGAAAGCTGTTTATTGCTGATTTAATGTCATTAAAGAATAAAGGCTTATTCAGATAATTTATTTCTTCTGGTGTAAAATTTGGTAGTCACTGTCTTTAAAAATTGGCCAATATTGTCCAACTTCTCAAATTTATGGTCATAGGTTTGTTCATACTATTTCTTTATTATCCTTTTTATAAAATTTCAGAATATTATGAGGATACAAATGCTGTGGTTACATCAATTCCTTTGCATTGTCCCAGTCAGAGCTACAAGTGTGCCCAACCCCCAGACAGCATACAACACACTCATTACGTATGAATTAACCCATCCCCTATACCCCCTCCTACCTCTCTGACTCCCAATGAATGTTACTTCCATATGTATACATAAGTGTTGATCAATTAGTACCAATTTAATAGTGAGTATATTTGGCGCTTGTTTTTTCATTTGTTTGTGATACTTCATTTAGAAGAATGAGCTCCAGCTCCATCCAGGATAATGCAAGAGATAGTTTGCCTTTTTTTTTTTTTTTATGGCTGAGTAGTACTTTATGGTATACATACACCACATTTTATTAATACACTCGTGTATTGATCGGTACTTAGGATGTTTCCACATCTTTGCAATTGTGAATTGTGCTGGTATGAACACTGGAGAGCAGATGTCTTTTTTATAAAATGTCTTTTTTTCTTTGGATAAATACCCAGTAATGGGATTGCTGGGTTAAATGGTAGTTCTACTTTTAGTTCCCTGAGGTATCTCCATATTACTTTCCATAGAGGTTGTACTAGTTTGCAGTACCACCAGCATATTATCTTTTACTTTATTTATTTATTTATTTACTTATTTATTTTTATTTTGGCATATTATGGGGGTACAGATTTTAAGGTTTCAATAAATGCCCATTTCCCCCCCTCCCCCCAAAAGTCTGAGTCTCCATCATGACCATCCCCCAGATGGTGCACATCTCACTCATTATGTATGTATATATCCGCCCCCCTCCCCCCTCCCACCTGCCCAATACCCTATTACTGTAGGACCTATGTGTCCACTTAGCATGCAGTCCATGCTTTATATATCCCTCTGAGCAGTGCTTTCACTGTATCTCACTGTTTTGGTTAACTTATGTTTTCAGTTTAATTTAGTTCATAAAATTGTTTAAATTACCTTGAGACTTTGACATACAGGTTATTTTGAAGAATATTTTTAAATCTCCAAATGTTTTATATTTTCCAGCTATCTTTCTATCAGTAACTTAACATTTATTTCCACAGTTACCTGAAAACATACTCTCTATATATCCTTACTTATTTTCTGCTTGCTAGATCTTTCAGTTACTAAAAGAAGGATATTGAAATGTCTGACAATAATAGTGGGATTGTCTATTTCTCTTTGCAATTCTGTCAGTTTTTGCTGTCAAAAACTGGTTTCAGTGTGAGAATGTCGCTTCTTAGTGAGTTCATGGTGGAAGAATGACCAGATGCACCAAAGTAATGAGGTTTATTGAAGAGGGAAATATAGGATTATAAGGCAAAAGAGCAAGATATAGGTTTACAGAGCATGATAACATATGTCATAGATGACGACAGGACTCTCTGTCACAGCAAAGAGAGAGCCAAAGGAAGGGCACCAAAAAAGGGTTTGGTAATGGTCTGTATCTTGTTTTATAATGCCCATCTGAGTCCATGGCTCAGATATCACCATGGAACCACTTTGATTGGACAGTGGGAGTGCATTACTATGCATGTGGGTTGTTCTAGGTCAATTTCTAGACTCTTTGGTACCTATGCACCTTGGCTCGTGGGCTAGAGAGTCCTCTGAATTCTTTTGCAGCTGGCCCACTAAGTTATTTATGATTGGCAGATTCCTGGTATGGTATTCCCTCATAGGATATTCCCTCATTACCCATGTATGGAGATGATTAGGGTGGAGCAACTGCACCAAAGCAAAGCACCCACTTTTGTCCCTAGGAAACTCGTGATCCCTTGCTATCTACCTAACCATTCTACTGAGTTTTTTGGGGTTTTTTGTTGTTGTTATTGTTTTTCTTTGAGACAGAGTCTCACTCTGTTGCCCCAGCTAGAGTGCCATGGCGCCAGCCTAGCTCACAGCAACCTCAAACTCCTGGGCTCAGGCAATGACCCTTTTACCTCAGCCTCCCAAGTAGCTGGAACTACAGGCATGCACCACCATGCCTGCCTAATTTTTTTTTTTTAATATATATTTTTTAAGTTTTCCAGCTAATTTCTTTCTATTTTTTTTTTTTTCTTTTTTTAGTAGAGACGTGATCTTGCTCTTGCTCAGGCTGGTCTCTAATTCCTGAGCTCAAATGATCCACCCTCCTTGGCCTCCTAGAGTGCTAGGATTACAGGTATGAGCCACCACACCAGGCCCCATCTACTGGGTTTTCAATTACATTTCTGAGATTTATATTTGAATTCTTTAAATCAATTTTAATTTTCTTACAAAATTCTAAATTTTGTCATTTAATTTCTAGCTATTAAATTTGTTTTAAAATTCATATCTGGTAACTGATAAGTCAAAATATTTTCTTGTCTTTTTTAGCTGTTGCCATTGTATCCTATACCTCTTTCTATGCAGTCAAATGTTGTCTTTTTATTTGACTGATTAATTAAAACAATCTTTCCCAATAATGGATATGAAAAATTATGAAAATAATTTGAGTATATGGATGGTGTCTCAATAGATTTACTTTTGCTAAGAAAAGGCAAGTGGGCTGGAGGTTAATCACTTTTATCCAATAAGAGTTTGAGCTGAGGTAAATCTGGCTTTCAGTCTTTCTGAGGACTGGTCTATTTGTAGTTTATACTTACTTTTTAAATGTCACCATTCTTGATCTCAGTCAAAATTGTGGGACTCTACTACGGCTATTCTACCTGGAAAGACCCAGACTCTGTTAATCATCCTTCCAAACCCAGAGGTACACACAGCATCTTATCCTCTTACCTCTGTTTCAGTGTAGCATCTTCAGTTGCCTTCAGGATTAGGTGGCTAAAATGTCTGACTCACCCTTGTCTCCTGCACCTGTTTCCTTTTTCTTTTCTTTTCTTTTCTTTTCTTTTCTTTTCTTTTCTTTTCTTTTCTTTTCTTTTCTTTTCTTTTCTTTTCTTTTCTTTTCTTTTCTTTTCTTTTCTTTTTGGCTTCTCTGTTTTTCTGGAACTTGTCACAGACTTTCACTCCCTTGGTGATTTTAAGCACCAGCACACTCACAGACAAACAAACATGTTTTCAGGAGGATTGGTCCATTTCAAGCGAGTCAATCATTGCCAAAAGGAAAACTCACACTAGAGTTTTACATTTTGATTTTGTATCCAGCAAATTCACTGAACTCCCCTCTTTCTATGTAGATTCTGTGTACTTTCTACTCTCAGGTATAAAATTTATGTAGAAAGACAGCTTTGTTTCATCCTCTTCAATTCTTAGTAATTCTTATTTAATTCATTTTTTCTTGACTTTCTCCGAGAGCAAATCTTTCAATATGGTTATAAATAGAATGGTAATTGCAGACATCCTTGCTTTTATCCAGAAGAGAAGTACATTAAATGTGTCATTGTAAAATATTGTGTATGCTGTTCTTTTCTAATCTTAATTTTACTTATCATTCTTTTTTGCATCTACTAAGATTTTATAATGTTTAACTTGCCTTGCATTCCTGGGATAAATCTTTGTTGGCCATTATATGTTATCCTTTTTTATACTTTTTTGGATTAGTTTGCTAATATTTTTGTAAGCTATTTGCATCCGTGTTTATGAGTAATTTTTGTGTAATTATCTTTTCTTCTGTTCCCCATGGTTATGATGCTACATAAAATTCTTTGAAGAATGTCTTTTTTTCATTTTCTAGAAGTGTTCATATAGGATTGAATTCATTTCTCCTTTGAAAGCTTTGTAGCATTGACAGAGAAGACATTTGAGCCTGGAATTTTCATTGTGGAAGATTCACTATTACTTATTCTACTTCTTTGATTATTAAAGAAATATTCTATTCCTATTTCTATTAGTTTTGAGACATATATTTTTCTGAGAGTTTGCACTAAGTATATGTTAAAATTTATTGTTATTTACTTATGTATAATATACTTTAATTACTATCTTAATGTCTGTATTTTCTGTAGTAGTGTTTCCCTTTCATTTCTTGCCTTGGAATTCCTACTTGAATCCTTCATCTTTTTTTTTTTCTTAATATTATCAGTCATTTGTATTTTTGGCTTTTAAAGGTATAATTATTGACTTTATCAGTATGTTCTCTGGAATGTTTGTTTTCTATTCAGTTAATTTTAGCTCATCAATATTTTCTTTCTGTTATTCCCATAATTTATGTTTGATGTATTTTTTTCTAACTATGTAAGATGGATTTTTTCTGCTAATTAATGTGCAGCCTTCTTGCTTAATAATACACACATATATGGATAATTCTGTTTCTTTTTAAAGACTGACTTGGTTGTAATACATATTATTGATATGTAGTATTTACTGAATATTCAGTTCAAAATATTGTCTTATTTATAAAATAAGAATTTATTTCTCAATTGATCATTTAGGAGAATTTTTTATTTCATAACCGTTATGACTGATTTAAAACTTAATTTATTTTGGTTGGGAACCATGATCTGTATGATTCCATATTGAAATGTGTTATGCACTAATTTATAGTCAGATTTTTTAATGCTCTCTTAATGCATTTTATAACTGTGTAACTTATAATTGTTAGGTGCCATGTACTATATATATTTGTTATATTTGACTATTAATTATGTGACTAAATCTTCCATATAAAATAAATGCCTCACCAACAATTTGGAGGGAAGGTGGTAACATCTCATTTTGTCTAGAAATGCAGGTGGTGAGTCAACATCAGCAGACAAATTCAGATATAGTTATCGACCTTTCTCATGTGCATAATGGATTTACTTGTTTCTAAGGAGTGATCAGTTATGTCTGATATTGAAGTGAGATCAATAGATAGTAATAGGTAATAATGACTCAACCTTCCCCATATGATATATTTTGTCATAACTGATGGACATTTGTTTCACTTAATTTTGCCTGAAATATTTATTCAGTCTTAATATCATATCATTTTTAAAATGTTTCCTGTTAACAGTGTCATTAAATATATGTGTTCAGTTTATTACTGATAAAAGTGTCTTTGATGATACTGTGTTTCCATTAAGAGGTTTATATCATCTCAATTTTCAGGTTATATTGCTGAAAGAGATGAGATTATATCTGTTGTGCTTTCTTTATTTAAAGGTGAGCCTATCCTGAAAATTTATGCTGGATAAGCCTTTTGAGAATCACTATCAACTAACAAATGGTTTCAGCTGAGTTGTAGAATATAAGCCGTCATAAAAAGCAATACAGTTTCTTTACTTTGGCTGTCCAGTATGGTAGAATAATAATTTATTATAGTTTTGCATCAAATATGATAAAAGTGAATGTTCAAAAACATATGTAAAGCACACCAAGCACACAGGTTTGATATGAGTCAAAATGTACTTTGTGTACTCAGACATGCAAAATTCCCATACATAATAATGAATGTTTCTTCCACTCTTGAAATAGCTCTCCTCTAGGAAAATTTAATATTTTTTATATCAATGGGGTCTCACCTATGTTTCCCAGGCTTGTCTCAAAGTCCTGGCCTCAAGCACTATTCCTTCTTCAGTTTCTTATAGTTCCAGGATTACTATGGTGCCTAGCCTGTAATTTTTAAACATCTTATGCATAGAAAGTTTTTTTTTCACCATAAGATTAAATAGTCAACCATTTCTTTACCAATTTTTATGGTCTTTAAAATTATTTTTTATTTGCAAATTAATTTTTGGAATGCTATTAAATATGATACCTTAGCTGAATTATTTTCTTAGTACTTAGGCAGTTTTCTCAATGTCATTTGTTGATAATTATATCACCTTCCTATTTTGTTATGATTTTTACAATTCTACATTTGGGTTTTAGTCATTGGAATAGATTTTCATTTATTAACTCAGCAAATATTATAACATCATTGTTCTATTTTAACTATGTATAATTTGATAATATTGCCTATAATCTTATCAGAAAAGTACTCATCATTACTCTTCTTTTCTTTTCTTTTCTTTTCTTTTCTTTTCTTTTCTTTTCTTTTCTTTTCTTTTCTTCTTTTCTAAAATTCCTTAACTCAATAGGACTATTTTTTTCTCTATTCATAATTTGTTAAATTTGCCTCCCAAAAAAGTTTGGGGATTTTACAAATTTAGATAGAAATATATAAAATAATCAAACTTTGTATGTGTGTATGTTTGTATATGTGTTTGTATCTGTCTATTCACCTTTGAGAAAGTTAACATCCCAATTTTTTTCATTTTTTCTATTCAGACTACTTCTTTTTATTTTTTTAAGTACTTCTTACAAAAAATTCTGTACTTGATATATTATACACACATTGCTTGTGAGTTTTAAAATATACTGTATTTGAATTTCCTGTTTTTAAAAATTCCTTCTTCTGATATTTTTAATTATCTTTTAATGTTTTTATTATTTAGGTTTTCACATCTTTAAGTTATTAATGATCATCAAGATAGTATAAAAATATCAAGATTCCTATCATTTTCAAGATGATTTCCTCCTGGACCTGTCTCAAGTCCTGCTTTATTTAATATAGACTTAAGTGCTCTCTAGGCCTGTTCCAAACTGTTATCGTCAGAGCTCCTTTAATTACTAATTGCTTGCCTGGTTAGATCATTGAACCATTTTTTTTTTTTTTTTGTCTATAGGTTTTATTCTTTTTTGGTCTAATCAATTTATTGTATCAGTCTCAAATATTTTCTGATAAAATGTTTAGGCAATAAATCTTTGTGAGTTCTTCCATGTCTGCAAATAATCTTACTTTATTTTGTAGTTTAACCTTAAAACATTATTCCACTTCCTGTTAGCACCAGCATTGCTGGTTAGAGTCCAATACCCACATGGTATGTATTCTTTTTTTTCTCTATATATATGTTAAGAACTTACATTTTATTTTTTCATACATCTGCTAAATAGTTGCTAAGTACTGGCTATGGTTCCATGTTGTGCAGTCAAGACAGAGCAGTGAGCAAATATATAAAATCACAGCACTCACATAGTTTACTGTAGAGCTCGGAGAAGCAGACTAACAGTTTCCTGATGATTACGTGCAGGAATATATCTTTTTACACTCATTGTGCTGGGCATTCAGCAAGCCATTTCCATCAGAAATGGTATGACCTTGAGCAATAGGATTTCTTAATTTTTAATGCTTTAATTCACTTATTTTTTTCTAAAATTTTGTTTTACTAGAAGTTAAGGTTTTCATATTAATCTGTTGTGATTTATACCTTTTATCATGTTTTGTTCTAAAATTTGGGCCAATTTACAGACTTTTTCCATAACCCTATAGATTTTCTTTTATTTTGAATATATTCTGTACACTCATTGAAGTCTCTGAGTCTCAATTCATCATTATAATATATTAATTTGTATCAACATAATGTCTATGTTCATCTCTCTGAGGCTACTAATTGAGGTTTTTAGTGGCCTATGGCCTTTTTTCTTTCGTTGTAGTTATTTTTCATTGCTTTTTTTTTTCCCTGCTTATTTTAACTTGTTATCTGATTTCCCTTAGAAGACCCGACAAGCTTAGTTGCATGTTCAAATTTTAAAATACAGTATAAATCCGCCTGGGAGCATTGTGCATGATCCAAACTTATTGACTAATAAACTTAGCTGGAGGGTAAGTACATAGATTGCTGTTTGCTCCACTGAGCCAAGGGACCACTGAACATCAGAATATGAAGATCTGTTCTGTAGAGTGTAAATAAGCAAAAATCTGCTCTAATTCTTCCAAGGGAGTTTATTATTATTATTTTTTTGTTTTAGGAAAATTATTTCCACTTTTGCCTGGGAATTTGGAGATAAGATTGCTTCCAGGCATTATGTGCACACCAGTGTTGTGTGTCTTGAAGTGGAGGGGACACTATTGATCCAAATTCAGCCTTACAGTGAATACCACTGTTTTTCACTCCATATTTTACTTCATTTCCTGGTATAACTTCTTTTTCTGGGATTTTAAAGCACTGCTTGCCTCCACCCTCTGTGATTATCACTCTTCTTTTCTATAACCTCCATGACCCTAATTCATAGACATTATTATCTCTCCTTTATTGACTCTTTTTCTTTCTGTTATTTGTTAATTTATTTTTTTCTGTGGATGGCTTCAGACCTGTTTTCCTCATCACTGTGGATACATTTCATTCCAACTTGATTTTCTATCAGTTACCTGGTAAGGTGATAATTGGGTCCTAAACATCCTGCTAATAGAAAGTATAATTGATTGAATTAAGATGTCAGGCTATAAATTAGAGTCAATGGAGGGAAACGAAAAAAAGAAAACATTTATTCATGATCAATTATTTGTAAGATGCTGAATAAAGTATTTTACTTGATATTAATAACAGCTCCATGATATCATATATAATTATCTCCAGCTAATATTTCTAGAGGACACTTACAGAATTTGACATCTTAATAATACAGTATATTGGTGATTTAAAATTTCAAATTGTATCACATTCTATAATTATTTGTATGTATACTTTCTTTAAAAAAATTTTTTTTAAGAGTCATAGTCTTGCTGTGTTCCCCAGGCTGGGGTGAGGTTACTATAATCTTGAATTCCTGGGCTCAAGCAATCCTCCTGTCACAGCCTCCTGAGTAACTGGGACTGTAGGCACACTTCCCCATGCCAGGCAAATAATTTTACTTTTTGTAAAAATCCCTACTTTTTGTAGGGATGAGATCTCACTATGTTGCCCAGGATGGTCTCCAACTCCTGACCTCAGGAAATCTCCTCATCTCCTCTGTCCAAAGTGCGAGGATTATTATGGATGTGAGCCACCATGCCCTGCCAACTACTTTTATTTAATATGAAATTAGTTATATTCTATATAAATAAGAGATACAAACTAAAGTCAACAATTTATTAAAAATAAGTAATTTTATCAAAAGACATCTACACTTGAATGCATATTGTAGCACAATTCACAATTGCAAAGATGTAGAATCAACCCGTGTCCATCAATTAATGAATGGATTAATAAAATGTGATATATGTATACCATGGAGTACTACTCAGCCATAAAAAGATGAATTAATACCTTTTGCAAAAATCTGGATGAAACTGGAGACCATTCTCCTAAGTGAAGTATCATAAGAATGGAAAAACAAACACCACATGTACTCATTATTAAATTGGAACTAACTGATGAGCACACAAGTGCTCAGAGGGAAGAAAAACTCAGTGGAAAGCAACTGGTAGGGGGAGAAAAGGAGAGGAGAATAAACCGACCTCATGAGTATAATGAACACTATCTGTGTGATGGGCATACCTATAACCAGGACTCAAGCTTTATACAAATGATCCATGCAACCTAAAACATTTGTACCCCCTTAATATTTTGAAATTTAAAAAAAGCTCAAAAAGAAAAAAAGGCAAAAAAATGAACTAATATATGTTTTAAACACAGAATTTGTAGTAGAGGACAATATATATAATCAAAAGAGTAAATCTAGATTCTGTGTCCCTTCTAATTCATAAAAGATTCCCTTGGAGAAAAAAATTACATTGTCATCTTAGAGAAAATGTCAGAAATATCAGTGATACTGCCAAGGTGCTATAAAAGAAGAGGCAGATTTCCCCTTTTAAATAGTGTTAGTTCTGGTAAGTAGGACCATGCAGAAACAGAGGTAAAGTTTAAGCCCTGCTTGACCTATGAGTCAAATATAAAGACTGAATATAAATATAGAGTATTTATGCTTTTCAATAAACCTATAGCAAAGTTAATGTGACACTTGTATTGATATATAATGGTAATATCACCTATAATGATACAGACTTAGACATCAATATTACATAATATATAGGTGAAAGGATGGTAATAGAGTAGGAAAAAGAGCTGATTTTTGGAACCCAATGTAATTAATGTAATTTAAATTGTGTCTCCTGCACTTAGCAATAAATGCTGTGTAAAGTTGCACAGAAGTATTCAACCACTTAGCATCTGCATATGAAAACTGGAACAGCAATCTTCCTTTAAAAATTGTTGTGAGGATTAAGCACATGTATGTTTGTAAAGCATTTAATATTGGCACTCAATTAAAGATGGGGATGAAATTAATGATGATTAAAATCTTGCAGGTTTTTTTCTTAGTCCTGATTTCTTTTCTTAGTCCTAATTTCATTCTGAAATTCATATGGATTAATCACGTAGAACATTCAGTCATCACACTCACCTACAAGGAAACAAACTACAGATGGCTTAAAAGACCGAAGTCCTTGATCTTCCACCCAAAGTGTACTACTGACAGTCACTCAAGAGTAAAGGTTTTCTGTGTTCCATCAGTCTTCTTTCATTTTTGTTTTCTCCCATACTTGTTTTATTCTCTACAAGGATCCTTGAGGACCTTGAATCTCATAGCGTGTGCTCATTATCCTAGATGTTGGGGCACTTGAATATAGAGCTTGTTGGAGATGGTAAATAGCTTTTATCTCGCCCTGCCAGCTTCCAGTGATTGGTAGTGGCCTCATAAATTGCTCTCCTGTGAATGAAAGAATGCTCTAAAACCTGCAGAAGGAAAGCAGCATGTGCCACAGAATGGAAAGGAGAAGCCATGTCTTACTCCCCGGTTCCATAACATTCCCAAGTGGGTCTTAAGGCTGTGGTGCACCTCCCCTGAAGCAAGAATGAAAATAAAAAATACAGGGAGGGGCTTTATGAGAGTAGAAGATTAAGGAGAATGAGCTCTAAGTTCCCAGAATGTGGAAATTGGGGGAGTCTTCCAACAGTTTTGAGTCATTTCTTAGCAGTGTTAAAGTGCTAACAGTCAGCCTTAACCATTGTCAAAAAACAAAAAAGAGCTGGAGAATAATTAAAGCAGTTAAGGACAGTTTATTCAGGGACTATTGTAGCAGGGAGAAAGAGCCCTAAGTATAGACCTGGGCTCAATTCAGAACACAGCAAAGACAAGTGAGGATGCATAGCCAAGGAGCAGGTTGGCAAGGGTGGAGGTTGGGAGGCAGTTAATTACTAAGAGGAAATATCAGGGGTAGGGAGGATTCTGGCTAAAATCACTTTATAGGATTCTTGCTGAAAGCAGGCCAGGGTCATCATATACTCAGGGTGGGAGATGAAGAATTTGATCAAATAAAATGATGGGGGCTTCTTGCGAAACTGACTTCGCAAGATTCTTATTAAAACTAGGAAATGTTAAGACAAATGCAGAAGCCCAAAGACCTAAGCCTAGTTGAAAAAAAGGGTTGAGAGGAACCTGAATAAAGTTTTGGTCCAGGAAAGAGTTTTTAATCACAATAGTATAGTTTAATAAGCTAAGACAAAATTTTCTTAGCCTACAGTTTTCTACTCCTTAAGTTCTACTTGCAAAATGAAAATCTTTGCTTTGGTTAAGAAAATTTTAGGCTAAAATCATAGTGAAGATTATATTCAGTAGTTTTTTTTCCTTGGTCTGTAACTTTAGGTTCTAAAAAAATTATTTACTCAAAGTTTAAATTGTTTGCTAGAATATCTAGGGAGTGGAGAAAATGTATCTAAGAAGGGTGAAAAATTATTTGGTGCTGATATGGGGGGAGAAAACAGAAAGGAAACAGAATTGGATAGTATTAAAGATGAATCTTAACACCTATTTTGGAGGCATAATCCTTTCCTGTTTATGTTCTTCCATTACAGAAAATAAATTTAAAAGAATATTTCGAGTTCTACTTAATAATACAATAAGTTGCTTTTCTGTTGGTACAAGACAAAGTAAAGCTTTTAATTTATACCTCCCAAATAACACAACAAATAAACAAAAAAGCAATTCTGTAAGGAAATTATTGGTTTCCAAATAGTATGTAATTCTTTGTATGTAAAAATCAATTTATTTAATAAAGTATAGCATTTATGAATTATCATCAGAAAAAATCACATATGTCAATATTTTTCATTAAGATTCTTTTGATACCCAATGAATCTGCAGGTTTTCTCAAGTTTTTTGTATATTTTCAAAGCTAGATGCTGTGTATGCAGTAATTAGGTTTAATAAGCTAATTCAATTCATTGAACAGAGCATTGGTATGCATAAACTTTTAATTATGATGTTTTATGATATTTTTATTATGATATCCTTAGAACAGTGTCTGGAACATGTAAGTTCTCAAAATGTATTTGTTAAATGAATGAATAACTGAATGAATGACTTATTCTCTTAATTTATTTCTAATTTTTAATTGCCTTTTAATGTTATGAACAGAAACTGATATCAGCTTTATTACCAAAAAGCCTTCAGAATAGAAATGTGCATTTCCGTTTTTTGAAATGTCAGTTCATTAATTCTGGAAATCATCATTATATTAGCTGTTAATTGTAAATATCTTTAGGCCATTAGTGACGGTAATGGTTTCACTGCAGAAGGAGGGAGGATGGGAGATCAATGTGGATCAAAAAGCAGATGGAGGATAGCATTGCTAAGATTAGCTACAGAAAAAAAAGCAATAAATAGCATCTGCTTTTTCAACTTAAATAAAAATTGGATTATAGCACAATTTTGTGCCTGCTTTGTTCCTGAAGCAAGAGTTTAGATGTCAGCAAATGTCTGAGCCTGTTTTTAATCAGATGAAATGTTAGCCAGATTGATAATTATGGAAGTGAAAATTATCAGAAATATTAGATAACATTTTTATATTTACATATAATAAACAGTAAATTATAGATGGGTAAGTGGGTAATTATGCAGATTTGGATAATAGAAAGTTCTCACAATACTCATCAGGGTATACTCACATAGATTTTATTTAAGTATAGAATACGGTAGAACGGAGGGAAGAAAGTAAACATGAACATAGGAGCTGAGTAGCTTCCTGGTGCAGATCCTCAGGGTGTTTTCTTGTTTATTTGTTTTATTTGTTTTCTTTTTTTGGTTATTGCACAGAATGGCTTTTTCTTCAGATTATGAATTGCCAAGCTAGGTAGGAAGAATCTTGGTTTCAAGGAATTCAAGCAAAAGTTTTCAGTGAGGTATTTGCCCACTGGTCTTGCAGCCAGACCTGGCTGTGTAGCAAGGTAAGACAGGTATTAACCATCAGTGTATATATCATTAAACAATGTAGACAAGCTAACCTAGGGTGTGACTAAGAAAATATTAAACTTTAAGCAGCACATTATACATTACTCACTAGCTAATCTTGGCTTTACTTTGAAGGTCAGGATGAGACTCCAGGTGTCTGAGAGACACTTAATGATACTTCAGTTAAACTGCAAGATAATCTTAACCAGCAACACTGCTAGATTAGATAAGGTCATACCTAGACCATTATAGGTATCTTGGGCAGCTCTGAATTTAACTGTTTTAATTGTGTTCAGCATTCAGAGAATACAGACATATGAACTATCTGTCTGGCCAAAGAGTTTACTGCTTTATTAGGGAAAAGGGCTGAAATACATACGAATGAAAATTGTAGCAAGTAGTAAATTGCTCTATCTTTTTTTTTTTTTTTTTTTTTTTTTTGTACCTTTAATACTACAGGAAAGGAAATTTGGTTGGATGAAGTAGAGAGAAAGGTATTCCTAGAAGTGATAGGACCTAAGGGAGATCTTGAGTAACTGAAAGCTTTGCTGTGATTATATGTGATAATGATCAGTATTCTAGGTACCTTTAAATAATACACCAAGGCCAATGCTATTCTCTTTATACTGTAAAGTGAAACCAAATGCTGATGGATGATGGAATTGGAACATAACGTGATTAAAATTTGGCTGTGGATTAGGACTGGAGATTCATTTAAAATAAACTGAATTCTGGGGATATTCAAAAAGAATGATGGAGACAGGGCTGGGTTTTAGGAAATCTGAGGTTTAGAGAAGCCTGGGTTGGAAACTGAACTTCCACCGCCAGCATCTGTTTAAGCTAAGTAGATACTCACTGCACTCAAAGAGAGGGTGGACTGCCTGTTTGCTGTACACTAACCTGGAAAAGCCTGCTGATCTTATTGAAGATGTCATCAGCATACTGTTAACTTGGACAGCTCCCTTTTCGTGGAGACAAACCTTCACAGTAAAAATTGAAGATGCCTAGGAATCAAGAGTTTTTCCAAAGTCCCAACCCTAAACTTTTAGATCAAATGATCCAATCCTCATAGCCCATGTGTTACTCTAGAGGAACAATGAATCCCTAACCTCTTACTACTTACTCATCTTGCACTGCCCAGAAAAAAATGAAAACCTAAATTTCAAGGCTGTTGAGGTAATTCATACCATCTAATGAGTCAAAAAAGGAATCAATCTGAAAAATAAAAAAGGTTGGCCACATCTTGTAAGAAGAATGAGTGATGCAAACATCCAGAATAATTGGCTGATATTTTAGATATAATCCAGAAATGAAAGGATATCTGTAAACTTGATTTTCTGCCTGATGAAGAACTATGAACTGGTTAGATTTGCCAATCAGTTTAGAAAATGATTTTTTTGCTCAAAATAATATTGTGGCTTTGTATCCATCAATTAGGGGGAACATTAAATAATAAAATCACTTCATTAAAAATTGTAGTCAAATGTTGGCCAAAATAGCAACTATAGATGGTATGTTATCAGAATTACAGTATCCATCTTTAAGCATAAAACATTTTTACAAAGTAGAAGAAAACAGGCCTAGAATTATTTTAGCCATTTGAAGAATATGGAAAACATCTGATGAAAGTTTATTCAGCAGACATTTATTGAGGTCATACATATTGAGGTATCGGACACTGAGTAAGTAAGATCTGAATTCTGTGTCAAAAAGAACCTGAGCATTATATACGAAAGCTAGAATGCAAAGACCAGCATGTTAGCTGTGGGGGTTATGAGAAGATTGTTGGTGTATATTTAGATTAATGCCTAAGATTAGGAACAGCATGTGATGAAAAGAAGGTATAGGCAGGAGCGAGTTAATAAGAATTTGAATTCCTTACTACATAGGTTCAAATTAAGACAGAAATTAGTATGTTTCCCCCTGCCCTTTTATTTTTAATACTTGGTATCCTATAGAGAAGAACTTTGATCAGTTAGAAGAAGAAAGTGTAAACATATAATTCCTAAGCAATCTACATATAGGGATCACATTGTGGAAGATGTATTGTTGCATAAAGATATATTTCTTGTTTTGTAGACATGTAGGCTATGACAAAATGTAACAAGTAAACTAGTTATACTCTTTCAATTGACTTTTTAGTATGAAAATCAACTTTCACACAAGCATAGTGAATGATTTTCACTATGATTATCTCTGGAACTCCTGACAATCAAGTTGTTATCCTCAGTCAAAGTAAGACCAAAATGAGCTAGTTAGTGATTTATAATGTGCCTTTTAAAGTTTGATACTCTCTAAGTGGCATGCAGGATTAACTAGTTTACATATATTATAATAAAAAGGGATATTTATGTATTTATATATGTGTATAAAATCTGGTCTATAATATAACAGTTAAAAGCATGAACTCTATAATCAGACTTTTCAAGTTCACATTTTAGGTCTGTCATTTGGAAAAAATGTGATGATTAGATTGCTATACCTCTATCATTTATTTTCCCCATCTCAATTAGGAAAATTAATAGTACTTATCTTACAGAGTTTAATTAAAAAATAAATAAGAAAAGAACTTAGCAAAATGCCTACTTCATAATTATAAACCTAATATAACTAAGCTACTTTAAGTTATTTTAGCCTGCTTTTCTTCACTTGATTTATTATAGTCACTTTTCACAAAAATAAATTAACACCATTTTTGACTGCATTTTATTTTCATTTCAGGAGCATGTCATAATTTGTTTAATCGCTATCCTACTAATAAACTATATGTAGTTATATGAGCTATTTAAAATGCAACTCTCTAAACCAGAATTCTTGTTTGTGCTTCACTAGAGACAGAAATTCAGATAACTATAGCCATATGGCACTTTGTACTAAGAAGGAAGAACAGAGGAAAGAAAATTTTCTCCTACTTTGCATAAGTATAGTTCAACAGCATACATATTTCTGCTAAAACCTGATGCTAGTTATAATGCCAGATGAATATAGGACTTTCTTTTTTGGAATGATTGAATAACTGATTAAATTAAGTGTCTCTTCTGTGGGACAAAATATTGTAATCAAATACACAATGCAGGATGGTGGTAGGGAGCTGGAGTGGCCATTTCTGACCTAATGAGCAATCAGCTGACACTCAAAGCCTGGAAGTAACCTTATCTTTAGCTCAATTTAAAGAAACCTTAGTTCTTTCAGAAATGGGGAAACAAAGTAAGGAAATTTTGCTTACTGTTTGTCTTAGAAATCAAAAGTATGAAAAATCAACTAAAGCAAAAACATTATCTTGATAAAATATGGAATATTTACTGTTTTGGTAAGTAGAAGGTAACCTTATTATAAGCTAATTAAATACTCTAAACCAATTTGTCAGTTAGTAGAGATAAAACTAAGTTCTTGCTTTACAAAAATCTGTGTGTACTTTTTTTTTAATATTCTATGATAATATCAGAGAATAATATGAGTGATATTAAAATTATCATAGTAAGTCTTTATTTTATTACAGTAAGTTCTTTATTACAAGAATTTGGATTTATTACATATAAAATTTATTTTTAAGTTGAAATTTCTGTGCGTTTTTTTTCCTTAAAAATCTAGCACATAAAAATATTACCATCTTAATTCCTTTATTTTCTGGGAATTGTGAGAATATTAGTTTCTGTAAACTAATTAGAACAGAGCTCCTTTATTTTAAGGCATTTATTTTTAATTTCTTAATACCCTGTGGAGGTTGAACATTTTTATACTTGGGAAATGATAGGCGAAGATTATTATCAATTACATATACACAGGCATACAGAAAATGTGTAACTTTATTTCTATAACTTCAGCCACATATCAAAATTCAAAAAGATATGCTTTCCTTTTGATTAAATACAAAGTATTTTCTTAATGAATGGTGCTCCCCAAAAGACAAGCAAAACACAATATTAAACTACATTCTCTGTTCTGTGTTACTTGACAGAGAATAGATCCTGATCATCCTGACGATAACCTATGGTTACATAATCAAGCTAGATTCTCCATCAGTGTTGTCACAAATGGGAAATAATCTTTCATCCATGTACAAACCAGAATTGAAGTGCACAAACACTCCCCCATCAAATATCCAGTCAGACTGTTATTGTAGGTCATAGACACATTAGTCCTTCAGCCTGGTTTTAGTACTGCACACAGACCAAAGCAAAATACAGATAACCCAACAAATTTGGATAAGAACAAAGGAACACACACACACACACACACACACACACACACACAGGGGATGGTGGAAGGAAAAACAGAATCAGTGAAAAGAAATTTCTATTGCCACTAGGTTTTACTTCAAGACCAATAATACATATGCTCAGGTTTCAATGGCCAATGAGACACACTTCTTAGGCAACACAGTTTAATTGGCCCCAAAAGGTAAGTGGTCTTGGGCCTCTTAGTGAGACTTCTAAAACTGTCTAGGTATTGTTTCTAAAAGAAAGTGAATGTCAAAGACATTTAATTCATTAATGAGGGAACCAGCAAGATGGTAAAACTTGTTCCTACTGTCCATTCTTTTCTTCTAAATAACCATGCATTTCATCGTTTATGTACTGGTCTTCACATTCCTCCTTCCTGGAATTTTCTTCTCTATTTTCTCAATTTATTGTCTCATCTACTCTGAGAAAGGCCCCTCTCAATCTTCTGTAATGTTTTGTTTTCTTTTGTTTGACAGAGATTGTTTATAATTAATATGCTATTTTTTTTGGCTTGAACAAAATGGTTTTAATACAATGGATATTCAGTAAAGTCTGTCAAATAAAAATTAGTGTAATGAAATTCTTTAAATGATACCTTCTGAATAGTATTCCATTTAGTATAGATTGATATACTTTCAAGAAAGAACATGAAAGTTGAAGTTGTGATGGAAAATTTCACGAAGGCAGTTGTATTGAGCTAAATCTACGAATGGGTAATGATTTGAAGAAATAGAGGAGCCACCTTCCAGACTAGCAAAAAGATATACACAGATACCTGTGAACTGAGAAAACTAAGTAAAATGTGCTAAATGAATAGAAAATGTGCATTGAAAGTGATGAGAAATAAGATAGGAAAGTTGCTTCTCATTTTTAGAAATGGCTGAAATGGCTACATTCCTATTAATGACATGCAGAGATAATTTGAAGATGACTCTGAATATTAAGCTATATTTGTCATATGGCTTACCCAATGTCTGTTGTCAATTTACTACAGAAAACAATTATAATAATAATTTCATCCCTTTAAAATGCTTCTCAGATGGAATAACATTTAAGCTTTGGTACAAAGGAACAGAAAGTATTCCTATTCCTAGTTAAGAGAGGCCAGAGGAGAATTTCAGATTAAAGGAACAACATGTGAAAACATCCAATATGGGAAAGGCATGTAAGGCATTTGAAGAACTAAAGAAAGTCTGTTCCAGTGAGGGCAAAGTCGTGTACAGATGTGTGTTATATCCAGTTGATTGATGGTGTTGTCGAGATCAACTAAGACTAGGCCCTTAATGATTTTCTGCCTGCTGGATCTATTGATTTGTGTTAAAAGGTATTAAAGTCCCGAACTATCATAGTGAATTCATCTATTTCTCCTTGCCATTCTATCAGTTTTTGCTTCAAATACTTTGATGCTCTGTTGTTAGGCACATACATGTTAAGGATTATGTTTTCATGGAGAAATTGATCTTTATCATTATGTAATGGCCCTCTATATCCCTAATAACATTCTTTGGTCTGAAGTTTACTCAGGATCAAGTTTATGTAGCTGTTTTTGCTTTCTTTGGATTAGTGCTAGCATAGTGTATTTTTTACATCTATTTATTTTTAATCTATATCTGTCTTTATATTTAAAGTGGGTTTCTTATAGACAATATATAATTGAGTCTTATTTTTTTATTTACTCAGATAATTTCTGTCTTATCTTTGCAATATTTAGACTGTTGATGTTAAGCATAAGCATTGTTATTGTTGGATTAATCTGTCATATCTGTTACAGTTTTCTATTTGTTGCCCTTATTCTTTGTTCCTATTTTTGTCTTCCATTCTTTTTATGCGTTTCATAGTTTTAGTTATGCATTTTATGTGATGTCAGCTTCTCTCCTTTGTTATCATATCAGTTTTAATTTGTCATCTGTATTTTTTAGTGATTGCCCTAGGATTTCCAATGTACATTTACAATTAGTCCAATTACTCTTTCAAATAACACTATACCATGTAAAACGGAGTGTCAGTTTCTTACAGTAATGTACAATTCTAATTCTTCTCTCTTGCCCCTTGTATCATTGCTGTCATTCATGTCACTTTTACATAAGCGTATGTAATTGAACAGATTTTTGCTACTATTATTTTGAAGAATGTTATCTGTTAGATGAAGTAAGAGTAATAAAAATTAATGTTTATATTTTACTCTCTCTAATGCTATTACTTTTTAATAAAGATCCAAGTTTCTGACCTTTATTATTTTCTGTCTCTCTAAAAAACCTTTTTTTAAACATTTTTTTAAGGTAGATCTCCTGGCAATGACTTTCCTCAATTTTTGTTTTCCTGAGAAAGTCTTTAATTTCTCTTTACTTTTAAAGGATAATTTCAAAGGGTACAAAATGCTATGTTGTTGGATTTTTTTTCCCTCTCTCTCACCACTATAAATATTTCACTTCAATCTCTTCTTGCTTTCATGATTTCTAAGGAGGAGTTAGACATAATTTTTATCTTTCCTGCTGTATAAAAATTTTTCCATATGGCTTTTTTCAGGATTCTTTCTTCATTTCTGACTTTCTGTAGCTTAAAAATGATGTGCCTAGGTGTAGTTTCTTTGGTACTTGTCCTGCTTTGCATTTTCTGATTTCCTGGGTGTGCAGTTTTGTGTCTGACCTTAATTTGGGGAAAATCTCAGTTACTATTGTTTCAAATATTTCTTATGTTTATTTTTCTCATGTTTCACTTTCTAGAATTCTCAATACACATATGTTGTATCACTTCTAGTTATCCTACAGTTCTTGGACATTTTGTTCTACTTTTTTTTCTCTACTTGACTTTTTTTCTCTTTGTTTTTCAATGTTGGAAGTTATATTAAGAGATCCTCAAGCTCAGAGATTCTTTCCTCAGTTGTGTCCAGTCTTCCAGTAAGCCCGTCAAGATCATTCTTTATTTCTGTTACAGTTTTTTGGTCTCTAGCATTTCTGTTTTGTTCTCTCTTAGAATTTTAATCTCCTTGCTTACATTGTCCATCTGTTCTTGTATGCTGTTGCCTTTATATTTTACAGCCTTGAGCATTTAATCATAGTTGTCTTAAATTCTCAGCCTGAGAATCCCAACATCCCTGCCATATCTGAGTCTTATTCTAATGCTTCCTCTGCCTTTTCAAATGATGTGTTTCCTTTTAGTAAAATTCATAATTGTCTTAATACCTAGACATGATGTACTGGGTTAAATAAAATTGCTATAAATAGGCCTTTAGTAATGTGGTGGTAAGGGGAAGAATTCTGTAATCCTATGAGTAGATCTTGGTATTTAAGTGAGCTGTGAACTCTGGACTGTGAACTGTGAACTTCACACATGCTTCTGAGTCCATCTCCACCATTCTGTGCAACAGAATGTCTAGACCAGGCTGCAGTTGGGATTTCCCTTACTCCAGTTCAGTTAAACTCTGATAAAACCCTAAGAGGTTAAGCTTTAGTTAAATTGTTTCTCCTGAGAGCAGACCTTATTAGTAGAACAGAATGCTCTGCCTGTTGGGATCTTTTTCTTCTTGTGCTGCTGCAAGAATTAGGAGGTTCTTCTCCAGTATTTACTATAAGAACCTGGACAAATGCCTGGAGGTAAAACTAACAAATGTATGAAGGCCCCTAATGTCTGGGTCCCTCTGGAGTTTTTACCTCCCAAACTTGTTCATGCTGAGTCTCCAGCAGTTCATCAGTTATTGTTCAGGTTTCCCTATCTGAGTACTAGTTGCCTCTGAGCTTTGTTTGCAGGGATTTCTGTCCCAGCAAGCTGTGATTCTTTGCATCCACCCATATGTCTGTCCAATTTGAGGGACAGTGGTTTGTCCTATGACCCCATCGCTCTGACGGATTTAAGAAGAGTTGTTAATTTTTACATTGGTGCAACATTTTACATGTTGTCATGTGGAATGGAAACTTCCAGCTTCTTAGACGCTGGAACAGAAACCAGAAGTTCGATGATTTTTTGATTCTAAAGCCTTTTGTTATACTTAAGTTTCATCTGTTCATTTTGCGATCTTCATATAAACTTGGTTTTATTTTCAATTCTGGGAATTTTAAATTATTATTTATATTATTATTTTCTTCCCTCGGTTCTTCTATTCTTTATAAAATCATATGAACTGGATATTTGTTCTCTGGGTCTTAGTCTATTACTTTTTTATTTTTCCCTTCCTATTTGTCATTTATTTCTGTTTCATTCTACTTCCTGAGTGTAATACTTAACTATGTATGCAAATCTTCTTTTAACTATCTTTTAATTTTTTCTACCATAATTTCTATGGTAGTACTATTTTTTCAGTTTTACTTTTATATAGATTTTAATTCTTGATTTGTGAATAAATTGAAGCAAGGAACAAAGCTCTCATCTCTTGGGAGGTAGAAGGGGTGTTGCCATTTCATTATGGTGCCATTTGGTGGAGGGTTAGGAAATCTTAGTATTTTATATATAGACTATAAAGCAGAACTTTCTTTTTGGTTTACTTATCACACATGCCCTCCTTTCAAGTGATATTTGCTGTCACATTTTCATTATTTCTTAAGTTCTATGTGGGCTATATGTTTTTGCTATATGTTTGCTATATGTTTCTGATCTTCCAAGTCTATTGTGGCTATTTCTCATTTCCAGCATAACAAATGTATTGAAATATCTTGACCTCTATTGTTTTCCCTCCAAATATTTTTGTCTTTTTGTGTTAATTCCTTATTTTATCTCTTTGTCATCATTCCAGAATGATTTTCTGAGGTGGAGTGTAGAGAGAGGAAATTGTTTTGAGAATTAACTCTCACCAACTCATAGTTTACAACCCTTTAGAAAATTTTTAGTGTGTTATGAAGATTATTCAAATACCTCAAAAGCTACTTTCTGTCTTTTAAACTAATCACATACCATACTTCCCTTATACATGAAGTTCCAATCATGGTTGACTTCCTTTAGTTCTTAAAATGTCATCTGTGCATTTCTCACATTGGATGTTTTTGCATGCTCTTTCTTTAATTTGAAATGTTCTTCTCTCTCTTAACCAGAAATACTGTTTTCCTTCATAGCAAATCTTAAATGTCATTCCATCTGAAAACAGTTTCACAGTAAATGTCTCAACTATTAAATTCACCACCTACCAACAAACAATGTAGACAATGTCCAATCTGTCCATTGATCCAATGTGTGCATAAAAATAAGAAATAAATGTTTTGATGCTGGCTAGATATGTCATTCAAACAAGTAAATTCTTGTCACATAGATTACAAAGTAATATGATGTAGTAGTTAAAAGCATAAATAAGGTAGCAGGTTCCTTGAATTTGAATATTAGCTTTGCCAGTGCCTAGCCTTATGCCTTTGGACATGTTGTTTAACTAGATGCATAGATTTTCTCATGTACAAATGAGAAAAATAATAGTACATAACAACTAGGGTTTGTAAAAATGAAATTAGCTAATATACATGAGGTATATTTGTTTAACATATTACAAGAGCTACATAAGAGTTGCTTTAAAAAATAATTATTTTGATTCACTCTGAGTTAAGCAGATCACATCCAATTTTGCAAAGGTAATTTTATGTCATTTCGTAAGTAATTCCAGAAATATGTATTAGCCTTATGTAATTCAAAACTCTGAGATTAAAACATGTATAATCAGAACAAAATTGCTTATACTTGAAGGATAGAAATTAATTAAGACTAATATCAAGTTAATTGGTGTTGAATAGCACACAGTTTGTTTCAGATCCATAAACCTGAGGGTCATTTAGAGCTTTCTTTTTTTATGTTAGCATTCTGGCACTTTACATAACATAAAATCAGGGCTTTTAAAACATAAGCTATGATGGCAATTGCATTTCTCAGCTGCACAAAAAGAGATCTTTGTATTTATTTCTAATTTTCAAGAAAAAATAAATTACAGGAAATACTAGAATGTGAATTTAAATGCATAAAAATAAAGATAGAAACATCTTTTCAAAAGTTATTGCTTGTATCACATGGAAACATGTATATTTGGTAAGCATATATTTGCATGAGGTAGAGAAAATATCAAGCCAGATACATTGCAAAATAATAGAAGTAAAATGTATCAAAGGAACATAAAAAAGGAAATGAAAAAATGAATGGCATATTCATTAGCCATTCCCTGAAAATCTAGGTATCATCTGATTTTAAATTTACCTTCTTAGAAATTCTAAAACTATGAAACAAAACCATAGACCAGCTATGTGTTTTGTAAATTAAAATAAAATTAATTACATTTGAGTAAGGTCATTATATCCATCCAAATTTAAAATTTAGAACCCTTTATTTTGCAATGCCTTATTTGTTTATAATACTTTTCTGAAGTATCAAAAAATTTATTTCTATGTTTTTAAATTTAGGAACTAGTTCTAGCTTACATCTTTCTGTTCCCCTACTTTATTTTCGCAATAAAAGAAAACATAACATGATCTTCCTTGCCAAATGCCTTGCTTATGTGCTTTCATTTTCAAAACTTTCAACTATTGCCCTTCAGACTTGCACTTGCTTCAAGGTTGTTAATGTTGAGTATTCAGTTCATGTCACAAGGGGAGTATATCTGTTTACAATAAAAGAAGTGAATATTGTTTTATCATGAAATTGAAGTAATTCAAAGGGAAATATTTAGGTCGGCTTTTTTCTAGTCATAAACTTTTTGTCAGCAGAACTATACATTTTAGGTTTTAGATACGGAGAATTTGTCAGTAGACTATACATTTTAGACTTTAGATATGAAGAAAATCTTTCAGACTTAACAATACAGTTTGTTTCCCTTATTTATTTTTTATCTAAATACAAATTCTGCTTTGCTTTTTGCTATTATTATAGAATATTAATTACTCTAATGAAGTGTGTTTCCTTTTAGAGATAATTATCATAGTTCAATACTTGAAATTTGAACAAACCATCTATTTTGTATGCATCAGATTAGCTAATAGAATCCAGTTTATTTTCATTCTTCACAACTTCTACCCTAAAGCAAACAGATCAGGTAATGGATGAAGAAATGTTATGTTTAGAGTCCTGGATGCATAGTTTATATTTTGCTAAATAAAGCAACTTTCATAGCAACCTTTCAAAGCAATCTTCTCTTTAGCTTCTCTTTACTAGATAATGATACCTCAAGGCACATGGTTGAGTCTTTCTATCATCGTGATACCTCTTTTTTGAGGATGGTATAAGTGATGTTCACCAAAATTTATCTGAACAGTAATAGAGAATGATTCATATATCCTAAACTTTCACTCCAGATACAAGTACCCAGCCCCTTATTTCACATACCAAATACATGTTTCTTTAACAAGCACATCTAAAATCAACATGTCCAATGATGGACTCATGATCTTTCTTTCAAAACCTGCTGCTTCATCCGCTTCTCTCCATGTAGTCATCTAGTTTCTCAAATTAAAAACCTGGAAGTCATCCATGGGAACTTTCCATTCATATCTAATAAAGAAATAAGTCTTATTAATTCTTTAATGAGCTCCCAAATCTCTCCACTAAATCTCATGCTTGCCTCTCAGTACCCCGATAGTCACAGATACTACTATTTCTCACTTTGAGTAGTAGTATTATTCCTTTCTCCAATCCCAAATTAACTACTGGATCATTTTCCTTAAGTTGAAAATGCTTGCCACAGACTTCATTGTACAACCACTCTAGACTCATTTGATGCAATTTCCTCACCAGATTCAGATTAAGCACCAGATTAAGCACCAGATTCATGGCACCTTTTTAGTTGTTCTGAAGTTGTAAGCATTTCCTGACATAGGGCCTTACACATGATGTCTTTTCTTATATTCCTCCCTTTCTCTGCATCACCCTTCTCCCACATTTTATGACTTAACCATTACTCACTTATTAGCTTAAATTTCATTTTGCCAAAAATGCTTCTTCTCTGATAATATAATTGCTCCCAGTTTTTGATACTAAAACACTTGGCTTGTTTCTTCTTATTAATCATTGGCATAATTACATGCTTAATATTGTCACCTCCACCTCCACTATATTCTGCATCCCATGAAGACACGGATTAGCTCTATGAACATAGACTCGTTTTTAAATTTTATTTTATTTTTAATTATTATAGGTAAGGTACATAATAGTTATATATATTTATAGTGTACATGTAGTGTTTTGATATCAGCATACAATGTGAATTAATCAAATCTGGGTTATTGGGATATCCATCAACTCAGAAACTTATCATTTCTGAGTTGCGTTAGGAACATTCCAATTCTACTTTTTTAATTATTTGAAAGTATACCCTAACTTATTGTTGATTATAGTCACTTTGTTGTGCTATCAAATATTGTTCATTCTATCTAGCCAGCTATAGTTTTGTACCCATTACCCATCCCCACTTTATCCCCTGGCCCCCACCCTTCCTAGCCTCTGGTAACCATCATCCGATTCTCTGTCTCCATGGGATCAATTATTGTTAATATTTAGCTCCCACATACGAGTGAGAACATGTGATATTTGTATTTCTGTGCTTGGCTTATTTCACTTAACATAATGTTCTCTACGTCCATCCACGTTGTTGCAGATGGCAGGATTTCATCCCTTTTTGTGGCTGTATAACACTCCATTGTGTATATGTGCCACAATTTCTTTATCTATTCATCTGTTAGTGCACACTAATTTGATTCCAAATTTTCACTATTGTGAATAGTGCTGCAATAAACATGAGAGTGCAAATATCTTTTCAAAATACTGAATTCCTTAGATATATACCTAGCATGGGATTCCTGGGTTATATGGTAGTTCTATTTTTAGTTTTTTAAGGAACCTCCATACTGTTCTCCATAGTGTTTGCACTAATTTTACATTTCCTCAACAGTGTTCAAGAGTTTCCCTTTCTCCACATCCTCCCAGCATTTGTTTTTGCCTGTCTTTTAATAAAAGCCATTTTAACAGGGTTGAGATGATATGTTATGTTATTGTAGTTTTGATTTGCAATTCTCTGATGACTAATAATGTTGAGCATTTTTTCATATACCTTTTGGCCATTTACATAGACTCATTATGTTATATTCCCTTTCCAATAATACAAAAACAAAACCCACAAATGAATTTTTGGAGAGAGTTATATTAAATTCAAATTTTAGCAAAAGGGCCACTAAGATCATAAATACTAAAATCAACAAGTAATTCATACATTCCCATTGATTTATTTTAAAAATATATTTCATAAAAATGTTCATTTTCTTCATAAAATGATTGGTAATTTCAGACAAATTTTCAACATTTCCAGCTAATCTGTTTTATCTGATTGATCCATTCTCCATCACAATCATTTCAAACTGTCTCCATTCTCTAGAAACTTTGGAGGAGTTGCCCTTGTATGCTTTACTATATGTCAGCATATTGCATTTGTAATCTTACATTTATTTGTATTTTTAGAATTACCTTTTCCAGTGGTAAATAACAACCACGATTTTGCAGAAAAATTTATATTCTGTTCTATTGAACAATTGAAATGGCATTGAAAGATTATTTTTGCCTTTTTGAAGTTTTAAAAAGTTTCTAAAGTATTAAAAATAAATATCAGTCATTTTAAATGAAATAAATTATAAACAACATTTTTCTAGTGTTTAAGTGATCATTTTTCCTGTTAATTTTGCTCTACATTTTTCTGGTGATCTGATTATTGCAGTCTTCCTTAAGAAAATATTAATAAATTTAATTAGTGATTTTAAATGCATTAGTCTTTTTTTTAATTCCCTTAAGTAATAATATTCCTTGTTTCAAATATTGTGCACTTCTGTATGTTTTTTTTTATAATTATACTATTTTGTCTTTTTCTTCTGAATAAATATTTCTTGAATTTCTTGATTATGTACTTTTTTAGTAATAATTTCTTAACTTCTGCTTTAATATCTATAAAATCATTTGTTTCTTACAAATTATATTTTTTGACTAAATGCATCTACTAAATGGCTAGTTTATATTTCATTCATTATTAGTTATGAAACTATTTGCAGCTGTGAATTTATCTGAATTGTATCATTGACTACATAAATTGACTTTGACTCTAATGCCCTTATTGTTTATCTTGTATTTTGGAAAACACAGCTTTCATTTTCTTTTTTGCACATGGAGTTATTTTTTATTTTTATTGCCTTCTAAATCTTTGGTTTATATTTTCAGTATTTATATCTATGTATTTTGAATTGCAGTAGAGTTATGTATTCATTTATTTGTAAACAAACATTTGTTTTGTTTTTGTTTTAATATGGCAAAATGTTTTCTTTCTGGCTTATTTCATTGTCAATATAGATACATAATATTCATATTCATATTACTAGTATTAGTATTAAATTAGTATTTGATTAGTAATAAAATTAATTTCTAATTTAGCTTTCAGAAACATGATTCTTAAAAGTCAACGCTCAGTCTGTTAAATAGCTGTAGTAAGATTTTTTTTTTTTATTTCGGCATATTATGGGGGTACAGATTTTAAGGTTTCAATAAATGCCCATTTCCCCCCCTCCCCCCAAAAGTCTGAGTCTCCATCATGACCATCCCCCAGATGGTGCACATCTCACTCATTATGTATGTATATACCCGCCCCCCTCCCCCCTCCCACCTGCCCAATACCCTATTACTGTAGGACCTATGTGTCCACTTAGGTGCTACTCAGTTAATACCAGTTTGCTGGAGAATATATCTGGTGCTTGTTTTTCCATTCTTGGGATACTTCACTTAGTAGTATGGGTTCCAGCTCTAACCAGGAAAATATAAGATGTGCTATATCACCGTTGTTTCTTAGAGCTGAATAGTACTCCATGGTGTACATATACCACATTTTATTAATCCATTCTTGGATTGATGGGCACTTGGGCTGTTTCCACAGCCTTGCAATTATGAATTGTGCTGCTATAAACATTCGAGTGCAGGTGTCTTTTTTGTAGAGTGTCACTGGATCATTTGGGTAGATGCCCAGCAATGGGATTGCTGGATCAAATGGTAGATTCACTTGTATCGCTTTAAGGTATCTCCATATTGCTTTCCACAGAGGTTGAACTAGTTTGCAGTCCCACCAGCAGTGTAGGAGTGTTCCTCTCTCTCCACAACCACGCCAGCATTTATTGTTTGGAGATTTTTTGATAAAGGCCATTCTCATTGGGGTTAAGTGATATCTCATTGTGGTTTTGATTTGCATTTCCCTGATGATTAGGGATGTTGAGCATTTTTTCATATGTTTGTTGGCCATGCTTCGTCTTCTTTAGAAAAATTTCTGTTCAAGTCCTTTGCCCACTTTTTAATGGGGTTATTTGATTTTTTCTTCCTGATTTTCGTGAGTTCTAAGTATAGTTCTAGTTATCAGTCCCTTATCGGATGCATAGGATGCAAAAATTTTCTCCCATTCTATAGGTTGTCTGTTTACTTTCATGACTATTTCTTTGGCTGTGCAGAAACTTTGTAGTTTGATCATGTCCCATTTATTTCTTTTTGTTGCTGCTGTGATTGCCTTTGGGGACTTCTTCATAAACTCTTTGCCCAGGCCGATGTCTAGGAGAGTGTTTCCAACTTTTTCCTCTAGAGTTCTAATAGTTTCAGACCTTAGGTTTAAGTCTGTTATCCAGCGTGAGTTGGTTTTTGTGAGAGGTGAAAGGTGTGGGTCCTGTTTTAGCCTTCTACAGGTGGCTATCCAGTTTTCCCAGCACCATTTATTGAAGAGGGATTCTTTTCCCCAGCGTATGTTTTTGTCTGCTTTATCAAAGATTAGATGGCTATATAAGGATGGTTTTATATCAGGATCCTAACATGTGTTCCACTGGTCAATGTTCCTATTTTTGTGCCAATACCATATTGTTTTAATTACTACAGCTTTGTAGTATAGTTTGGTATCTGGCATGTTAATGCCTCCCATTTTGTTTTTGTTGCCTAGAATTGCTCTTGATATTCGGGGTCTTCTTTGGTTCCATACAAAGCGTAAAATTATTTTTTCTATATCTGTGAAGAATGCTGATGGGATTTTAATAGGTATTGCATTGAATCTGTAGATCAGTTTGGGTAGTATAGACATTTTGATGATATTGAGTCTGCCGATCCACGAGCATGGTATGGATTTCCATCTGTTTACATCCTCTGCTATTTCCTTCCTCAGTGTTTCATAGTTCTCCCTGTAGAGGTCTTTTACGTCCTTGGTTAAGTATATTCCTAGGTACTTTAATTTCTTTGTTGCTATTGTGAAGGGAATTGAGTCTTTGATTTGGTTCTCAATTAGATTGTTGTTGGCGTATATGAATGCCTCTGATTTCTGTGTATTGATTTTGTATCCTGAGACTTTACTAAATTCATTGATCAGTTCCAGGAGTTTCTTGGTTGAATCTTTGGGGTTTTCTAGATACAATATCATATCATCAGCAAACAGTGAAAGTTTGATCTCTTCTGCCCCTATTTGGATACCTTTGATTCCATTTTCCTGTCTGATTGCTGTAGCCAAGACTTCCAGCACTATGTTGAACAGAAGTGGAGATAGTGGGCAGCCTTATCTGGTTCCAGTTCTAAGTGGGAATGATTTCAATGTCTCCCCATTCAGTATGATGTTGGCTATGGGTCTGTCATATATGGCTTGTATCATTTTTAGGTATGTCCCTTCTATGCCTATTTTCTTAAGTGTTCGTATCATGAAAGGGTGTTGAATTTTGTCAAAAGCTTTTTCTGCATCTATTGAAAGAATCATGTGGTCTTTGTTTTTGCTTCTGTTTATGTGGTGAATTGCATTTATAGATTTACGTATGTTGAACTATCCCTGCATCCCTGGGATGAAGCCCACTTGGTCGTGGTGGATTATTTTTTTGATAAGTGTCTGGATTCAGTTAACTAAGATTTTGTTGAAAATTTTTGCATCTATATTCATTAGGGATATTGGTCTGTAGTTTTCTTTTTTTGTTGCATCCTTTCCTGGTTTGGGTATCAAAGTAATATTCGCTTCATAAAAGGTGTCGGGGAGGTTTCTGTTCTTCTCGATGTTGTGGAATAGTTTCTGCAAGATAGGTACTAGTTCTTCTTTGTAAGTACGGTAAAATTCGGGTGTGAAGCCATCTGGACCGGGACTTTTCTTTTTAGGGAGATTTTTAATTGCTGTTTCTATTTCAGCTGTTGAGATTGGTCTGTTCAGGGAATCTATTTCTTCCTGGTTGAGCCTAGGGAGGCTGTGTGTTTCTAGAAATTTGTCCATTTCCTCCACATTTTCCAGTTTGTGTGCATAAAGATTTTTGTAGTATTCATAAATTGTATCTTGTATCTCTTTGGGATCAGTTATGATATCTCCTTTTTTGTTCCTGATGGAGCTTATTAGAGATTTCTCTTTTCTGCTTTTTGTTAGCTTAGCCAATAGTGTGTCAATTTTGTTTATTTTTTCAAAGAACCAACTTTTTGTTTTATTAATCTCCTGAATAGCTTCCCTGTTTTCAATTTCCTTTAGTTCTGATTTGATCTTGTTGATTTCACTTCTTCTTCTGGGTTTGGGGTTGGTCTGTTCTTCTTTTTCCAGCTCTTTGAGTCATTTAATTAGATTATCTATTTGTTTTCTTCTTGACTTTTGGTTATAGGCATTTATGGAGATAAACTTTCCTCTCAGAACTGCTTTAGCTGTGTCCCAGAGGAGTTGATAACTTGTCTCTTCATTGTCGTTTTCTTCATAGAATTTTTTTATTTCCATCTTGATTTCTTCATTTACGTAGTAATCATTTAGTAGGAGGTTGTTTAATTTCCACGTTTTTGTGTAGAAATGTGAGTTTCTGTTAGGGTTGATTTCTAGTTTTATTCCACTGTGATCTGAGAAGGTACATGGTATGATTTCTATTTTTTTAAATTTCTTGAGATTTTCTTTGTGTCCTAGGATATGGTCAATCTTAGAGAATGTCCCGTGAGCTGATGAGAAGAACGTATATTCAGTGGATTTTGGGTAGAATGTTCTGTAAATGTCAGTCAGACCCAGTTGTTCTAGAGTTTTGTTTAAGTCCATTATTTCTTTATTAATTTTCTGTTTGGAGGATCTGTCTCGTGCCGTCAGTGGGGTGTTGAAATCTCCGGCGATTATGGAGTTGCTATTAATCCATTTGCTTAGCTCCAGTAAGGTTTGCTTTATGAATCTGGGTGCACCTAAGTTGGGTGCATATATATTGAAAATTGTTATCTCTTCTTGTTGGACTGTGCCCTTTGCTTGGAGGAACAGGCTATGCTGTGGATTTTGTGTAAGCCTGCCCTCAGGCCATTAGCAGGGGTCAAAATTCTGTTCTCTGCTTCCAGGGAAAGCTGTCAGGGCGGGGCTGGAATGGACCTGCTCAGCCAGAAAGTCTGGGTGTGGGGGGCGGGGCTGTCTGAGACCAGCAGTCTGGAGTGGGCCTCGCTTCTTTCCATCCTCCCCAAGTCCCCAGCTACTCCTGGGTCTCTGCCAGCAGGCCAGACCACAAGCCACCAGGCCTCCCGGGACTGTGATGCCGGCGGGGAGGTTCCCTGCACAGGAACGCCACCTGGGTTGGGCGCACGGCCTCCTCCTGGGAGGAGGGTTGCCCTCTAGGACGCCGATCCGCCCCTGGAGGCACACATACCTCAGTAGGCTGTTCACGTATAACCTTTCTGTGCCCTGGGCAATGCTAGCCCTCGGTTCAGGGGATCTGGTCTACAGGTCCGATCTGGGTCCCAGAGTTCAAACTGTATCCCCATCAGGGAGAGGATTTCCGGTCCCAATTCACCCACAGGGAGCCCAAGCTGGATCTATGTCTCTCAGCCTCTGAGTTGGCACCGTTCTCCTTGGAACTCAGTGCCAGCAGCACCTGGGAGGGCGGGCGGGTAGGGAGCTCACAGTCTGAGTTCCCCTGAGTCAGCTGTCCTGTCCCAATAGGGAAGGTCCCGTTCCCTGGAGGTGCCTCTGGCTGGTGGCTGTATTGTCTCTCTGGGCAGCCGCGGGTAGGGTCGGCGGAGGGGAGGAGGAGGCAATATGGCGCCTGCCACGCGGCTCGGGTCTGTGCACACGGAGGTGCCCGGAGGAAGTTGGGAACCTGGTGCCACGTCTGCTACAGGCTCACCGCTGGCTGGCGGCAGCGGCGGTCTCTGGGCTGGTGTCCGCTGGTTTCTCCACCCGCTGGGGAGCCCACCAGCAGTCACAAATGCAGGGGAGGGGAAACAGCAAATCCACCTACCCTTGCCGCTGGTCTCCGGGCTGCTCTGGTGGTCTCAGCCTCCAGTTCTCCTCCGCAGCCTCCTCCCGTGGAGTCTCCCGGGGTCTCAGGTACCCCTCCTTCTGGCCCTTGTCTGCTGTATGCTCGTCTTCTTGCTTCTTTCCTCTAATTTCTGCTAGAATCTGTCTTTTCTGCAGAGAGACTCTGTTTGGCGGTGTTATTCGTCCGCCATCTTGCTCCGCCCCCGTAAGATTTTTAAATGTTGTTTTTCTTTTGTTTCTCATCAGCTTTGTATTTTATTTCCATACTGCAACTTGATATATAGAATACTATGAAAATTTCATCTTTGTATATAATACCTTAAATAGTAATAAATGTAGCCTTCTACATCAGTCAGAGTTAGAACAGGAAAGCACAAGTACTATGAATATTGAAAAATAAAGAACGTAGTATTGGAGGTAAAATCTAGAAACAGAACTTGGAAAGCCAGAGAATAGTCACTAATTAGCATTCCTGTAGCACTGGCACCAGTGGAGAAATCTGAGCTTCAAGGAATCTGGGGTGTTGCAGAAGTGAATTCCCCAGAAGGGAGCCAGGACAGCTGGGGGATGGCAGGGAAGGCTGTTTCTGCTCCATCAGTGGTGGGTCTATTGGTCAGCAGTGTCAGCAGTTGGAAAGAAGACCTGGACTGGAACAAGGGAAGCAAGGACAAGCTGGAACCACCAGCACCTCTGAGTTGTCTCTCCCCTCATCTCACCACAACAACCTGCAGGGAGTAAAAGCTAGAACTTCATTTCTGCCTCCCACAACTTATGCAAATTTCTCTTTAAGCAATTTCTACTGTTTATCCATACCAGAAATTCTTAGAAACATAGCTTCAGCTGACATATGTACACAATTTAACACTACCATTGTCCACCCTTGAGAACTTGACATTCATATGTCACTTTTTACATCATATATTCCTTCTGAGTAAAGTGCTAAAAAAGCCATGCAACTGACCCTCATACTATTAAAAGAATGTTAACCTCCCCAAAGGTTATAAAAAGAGAATGCATATAACTTCATCCATCTTTGAATAATATACATTCTTTTTCTGAGTCACAGTACCCTTTGATAGATTGTAACTTAAATACTGAGACATTACTCAATTACTATTAATATATTTATGAATAGGGGGATGAGTGAAGAAAAACAATTGCTTATGTATAATGTTACATATGCCTACATTTACATACATACCTACATACACATATATACTATATATAATTATGCTTTGCAGTATAAATATATACACATCATACATACATACTATATATAAAATATATAAATATACAATGTGTATAACATAAATGTACATAGGTATACAATATATGGTATATACTTATACACATGTATTTGTGTATCTGTATAAAATATACACATATATTTGTGATTGTATGTGCATGTGTGTGAATATAAACACATATATATGTATTAGCTTAGACCACAGAAATATAGAAAAGAAGGACTATGTAGTTATGAGTATTTCTTTCTTAAATTGAATATGCACTTACACCCATACATAATTACATTTTACATATATCTAACACTGTCCTTTTATTCTGTAACTATTCATATGGTTTCAAGGTGGTATTTGCATCTTTCTTCTTACTATGTATATTTCATTTTCCTTTGCCCTTTTCTTAGTTTGCTCAAGCTACCATAACAAAAACCATAGATTGGGTGGCTTAAACAATAGACGTTTATCTTTCGCAGTTCTGGAAGCTAAGAGGATCAAGATCAGGGTACCTTCTGTTTTAGGTCCCTTTGAGGGCCCTCTTCCTGTCTTGAAGATGGCTGCCTTCTCTCTGTGTCTTCACATGGGTGAGAAAAAGCAACCTCCCCAAAACCTCAGTCATCAAATACCATCCCATTGGAGGTTAGGGCTTTAATATATGATACTTTTGGAGAGGGCACAATTCGGTCCATAGCAGCTCTCATCAAGCATCTCAGGTAGTCATGGGTTCTTGTCTGGTGAAATGATCCAGACTTTTATTCTTGCGCAACTTCTTATTTATGAATGGTCTGCAACATTGCTAGTATTACCTTTATTGTATTGTTACATTTTTCCATTGCCTATCACAGGACATGAAAGTACTAAGAGGTCCCCAGGAGTTACCCTCCAATCCAGAATATTCCTTTTTATTTCCATCTTACAGCACCGATATCAATACAATTTCCCCTTAATAATCAAGATAATTAGCCCCTTCTATGTATCTTGGTTCATTGGTGCAAGCAGCACAAAGTGACTAGGGGCAGTTTCATTTTCCAGTTTAATGAACAGATTGTTGTGCCCCTACGTGGAAGTAGTCCTCCCTTCAGAACTAAGATTCTTAGACTAGGAAAACTCAGAGTTGTAGTAATGAGAAACAACATTTTCACTAGAGGATAATTAGGGGTAATAAGGAGAGGAGCTGTTCACCTTTGCACAACATGACTCCTGGACTTGTTAATTCTGCCTATGAGAGGAACAGCACTATGTATTGGTCCTTTTTTCAGAACATAGCTCAGAATATATCATACACTGGAAAGTGTTGTCCCAGCCCTACAATGTGTTACCACACACATAACACCATAACTGTGTCTTCTAAATGCCATTCCATTTGTCTCTCGTGTCAGCTATTTCAAGGTGATGGCAACATGATAATCAATAAATCCCAAGGATGTGAGCCCATTGCCACACGTTATTTGCTGAAATGTGAGATGTTGGTTTTAATAGAGACATTGTGGGCATGAAAGGGAAGTCTGGATCCAGAATAAATATCTATTCCTATGAGCACCATGCTGCATCTTCTATTTTAAAATTGGTCCAATATATGCAACCTGTCACCAGTTAGCAGGCTCCCCCCTTTCGGGGATTCATGCTGTATCAGTGGCCCAGTATTGATTTCTTTTGCCTGGAGTTTGCTCATTCAGTAATGCATTTATACAGATAGCCTTGGTGAGAGGAAATTCACATTGATAAGATCATATAGCTGCATTCCAGCCACTCTGGCAACATTTCTTCACCAGCCCATTGGACAAGGTCAGAAGTAGCTAGAGAAGGAGACTGCCTAACATCCACTGTTAAAGTCGTTTTATCCCCCTGATTGTTGGGGTCTGCTGTGTAATGAGCTTCAGGGGACATAGATTTCTTCATTCTGTGGATCTGGACAGGTCTATCCACATTCCATTTCTACAGAATCTCTTGTTACCATTTTCCAATTATGTTATTTCCAGATTCTTAACCATTCATCCAAAATGTTAGCCACTACCTATGAGTTAAAGAAAATCCATACCTCTGTCTATCTGCCTCCAGGCAATTGTATAATCAGGTGCGATGCTCAAAGTCCTACACTCTGGGGAGATTTCCCTTTAACACTGCCCTTGAAGGCCACCTCTAAGTGGTATTTTAATGCTATGGCTTCTGCTGTCCATATTTCTGTTTTCAATCAAGAGCGAAGAAAGAAAGAGCGAAAATCAGACTCCATGTATATTCAATTATTGGCTTTTGGGAAGTATCCACTTTATTATTGACTTTTTATACTGTCTTAACTTTGTCAAATTTTTGTTTGTTTATTCATGTGATGACCACTTCGTAGTTTCTTTCCTTGGCATAAACATCTTTATAGGGAGAGAGTTGCTTGAATTCCCAAAATTTGTCTCTTTCTTTTGAAATACTGACTCTCTGAGCAGCCTTCATAGGGGGCAGTTGTGTTAGTATTTACTTATTATTGGGAATCTGATAGCTGAGGTCGATTTTTGTTCAACAGTCTATGCCCCAGATATTATGCAAAAAGTTACTGTTTTGCATGTGTTCATAAATTTGTTTGTTACTCTAGTGTGGTAGTACCTGCTTTCCAGGGAAAGCAGAGAAGAGATAGAAAAGAACATTTATGTTTGCACCTCAGCATGGCCTGTACTTGCTTGCAGATCCACATTGTGAGCTAAGGGCATAAGTGGAATTCCAATGGAGGTATGCTCTGCTTTATCCCTTAAAAATAGTATTTTGCATTCAGGGAGCCTTGGTGAATTTAGGCCTATTTTGGTTTTCCTTTGTACAATAAGTAAGTAAAAATCTGAAATACCTTTTACAAAGGTATCTATTATCTTCTAAGTTCCCTGTTTTTATTTATATTTCCTTGTTTTATTTATATTTCTTGGTTTATTCAATTATTTATTTGCACTTTGGTCATTTCATTTGGTATTTCAGAGCTGAAAGAGTTCAACTTAAGGGCTCAAATAACCATATTAAGTGAAATCTATATTTACTCTTTGAACTCAACTGAAGTTAGGGCATTCAATCCTGTTAAGCTTCAGCTGTCCTCATAGTCTGCAAAATCTGCTATATGCTAATTACAAATGTATTTACATTTTTATTTCACTTTAACATTTGATAAGTACCCTTTCTATATCATCATTTAATTCCCTGATAGTTATGTTAAATAGTATAAAGAGACTGACATCTGAGGTTTGGTCTTCAAGGTATTTCAGAAAAACAAATTTGGAAAAAAGTGTTTTATGATAGAGAATCCTAAATACCTAAGGATTAGAAACAAATCTTTAAATCATTATTTATTTGTATTCCTTGAATATAGTGGCTTTAAAAAAACAACATCAAAGTGAAGTATAAATTTAAGAAGAAACTTACATTGCAGTTTCAGTTTTCAAATATCATACAGAGAAGGAAAAGAAAATCTAGCCCAAGATTATTAAACATAGAGTACCATTTTTCCAAACCAGGAGTTATGGTGGTGATAAGTAAATGCCCATTGCTGTATTTCAGTATTTCACTACTTCACTATGCTTCTTTGGCTCTAAGGTAAAAATATATGGCATGCCCCCTATTTTGCCTAAGAACATAACATTGTACGGTAAACAGGAATTCAAATAAACCTCTGGTCTGAACAATTTAAATAGATGTTTATGCTTGGAAATAGAACACCTGTCAAGTGCTTTGAAATCAAATAGACCTTGTGACATTAAATAGGGATAAAAGTAGTCAAGGGAGCTTTAAAATCTAATGGGTGAATAAATGGGGTGGAGAGAACAATATTTTGGAAATGGCGAGGGAAATCTTTGGAGTTTGTATTAAAGTAATGGTTCTAGATGAAAGTAGTGGTTCATCCGCAAACAGCATTCAAACCAAAAATAATTTTAATCAGATTGAAAGCCTTTTTATTTAAACTTTGAAATTGTGGCTTTCGGTTGTTCTCAGAATTCACTCTAATGCAAATGAAATAATAGTACCATTGCTTAGAGAGGAATCTCAAGATGAGCTAAGAAATAATATAATCTTCCACCTTTAATAAAAAAAATCGCAAAGGATATAAAAGGCCCCTATGAATAAATCCTGCTTACTTGGAATGTGGGGGAAGGGGACCAGTGTATATTTCTGTGAACTCAAACTTTACTTTCAGCTTTGGCATTCTATTTAAAGTGTAAATCATCATACCTTTATTATTCCTAGAAGATGAATATCTCTGGACAAAGATAGTGATATGTTTGACAAAGTTTTCTAAAATACTCCATTGACAAAGAAACACTATTTTCTTTGTCAATCTTAGCAATTAAAGATTATAAACACCCCAAAACAAAGAAAACACATTTGAAATTCATGAATTAAAAGGAAACAGATACTTGACATGTATACACACACACGCAGGCAGGTGCATGTTTAGGTATATGTGTATATAATATATGCATGTATGTTTATGTGTTTATGTGTATACATATATATATAACTGTTATAACGTATGCACATGTGCATTTGTTGTAAGACATTAAAAGGAACTTTTTGATGGACTTTGGCTTGGCAAGTAGGGCTCAAACCTGAGGATAAAAAGAAACAAATTATATTCACAGTTTGAAGTTATCCAGAAATAAGTGGGATCAAATCTTACCCAGTTATTGCTAATAGAATCTTTGGCCTTGTGAAATTTGTAATGTTTTATTCTTTGAGGGATTTTGTTTTCTCCAGTATGATTGTATTACTGCACCTGAACAGACTTGCTCATAGAGACTGAGATGCTACTTAAGGGAGGCACTCTTGTCCTTTCGTGTTGGACCCACTCCTTGTTGGGTATCTGCATAGTCATCAAGTTTCCTGTTCAGCTTGTGTTTTCCTAAGGAGGGGGGAAGGTAGTGGGCAGGGCACAGGGAGCGCATGATAGAGGAGCAGCTGGAACTCCTCTATTTGACAGAGCTAAGGTAGGATGGTTGAATTTCCTTTGTGCCTAGCGCTTACTTGAGAAGTTGACTCGGCTTGGTCAGTTTTGCCAGTTTCTCCCTCCCTACCCAGGAGGATTGCCCCAAAGAAAGAAACCCAAGCAAGAGCCTCTGGAGAGTTGAAAGGTGAAAAATGTTAAGTCCAGTTGGTTTCCCAAATCAGAAAGTGAGAGGCCTTATATGTGAGAATTCTTTGAAGAATTCTTTGAAGAATTCTCACTCACATTCCATAAAAAGGCCAGGAGTTAGAGAAAGTTTAGTTACATCAGAAGTCAAGTTAGGGTTAGTTAGAGAAACATCTACAGCCTACAGTTAAGAAACATTTGCATTATTTTCAGCTCATCTTCCTAGCCTAATGGTGAAGTAATAGGACTTAGCAAAGGGCGTTGGAAAAAGACAGGACAGAATCTACTCCCACCTGCCTGTTGGACCCCTTGATCTGTCCCGAGATGGTGGATGGGGAGAGCTATGAATTAGAAACGAAATTGGAGTATTAAACTGGAAGGACTAGATTTTATTAACTGAAAGCAACCTGTAAATTATAGAATCTCACCAAAGTAACAGCCCACTTTATAAATATAAATTTACATGTAATAGCAATAGGGAATGATATTTATCGTATAAAGATGGAGAAATTAGGCCAACAAAAGAAAAATAGGGACTATATTTTTTAGTTATTATACCAGAGCCACTTTTAAAAAATGTATTGCCTACATGTGCAACCTCTCTGTCATGTAGAGGAATTACTCTGTTTAAAGAGTTGCTGCTCTAAAATAGCTAAAGTAATATATCTGGGAGTTTATAAAATGATATTCAAATTTGAAGCTTTTAATACAAACCAAGGAAAGCTAAATGTTGGCATACTACTAAATTGTGTCTTATGGACTAATTTTTCACAAATATAGTCATTGTAAATGTAGGACATGCATGTGCTTGTGCTTATGTACTACAAAATATTAACATACACACATAACACTATGTTTAGTATTTGGAAAAACATATTGTGCATCAAAATGATATTGAGCTAAATAGATGTGCTTTTTACATTGTAAAGCACACCAAATATTGTTAAAAAAAGTAAGTGGGTATGTGTTTATCATTAGTGTAATATGAATGTAATAATATGTTTTGTTAAATCCTACAAAATATCAATATGCACTGTTATTATATTGTTTCATATTATTTATTACTGAGACCAAATCAAAGGAAAAACTTGATTCTGACATATTTTCCCAATTTGATGATTCTTCACATATCAACTATTATTGATATTTTATTGTTATATATTTCATTTTGGAAAATACATGACTATGGCATGGGCAGTACCTGGTATTACCCTTCCAAAGGAGATATTTTAATTAAATAGAACTGGATGGAATTCGATAAGGGCTACAATTTTGAGAGAAATGTTCTATCCTGTTCTTTCCTCCAGCACTTTACTAGAATACCTGCCAGCACTGTATTATCTAATTATGAAGTAGTTTCTAACCTCTGCATTTAGAGTTATGAACAGAGAAACGTTACCTTAAAATAAAAAGAGTAGGAGCGATAATGTTTATCATCTTCCTGGATAATATGTCCTGTGTCTCTTCCTGTTCTCCTTATCAGGGCATTGAAAGAAACTCAGGTGGCTGTGGAGGGAATGAAGAAATAAAGATAAGAAAATAAGACTGAAGTATTTCTAGAAACAATGTGGTGTTATTTTGAATAAATCTATAAGTAATGAGTGCCTTACAAATGAATGAATATTTAATGTTTGTAAAGAAAGTAAAATTATCTTATCTTGGACTGATGTAGGAAATGTTGAATTTTAGTAGACAGTGTTTAAAATATTGTTAGCCATGAATGTGTGAGCTTTTTGTTTTGTCTTATTGCCACTAAGCATGGGACTAGAAACTATATTCTTTATTTTAAGGAGACCAAAAGGAAAGTAATTTTAAAAATACTGTAACCTCTTTTTTTTTCCCCCTGTAGGGAAGCCAGGCTATTGGAGAGTATCAATTTTTTTTGTTGTTTGTGGTTTTCTGTATCTTCAGATTTCAATGGAGAATATCATGTTTTTGTTGTTTGTGTTTATCTGTGTCTTCAGGTTTAAATATTTAATTGTACCTGCCACATATGAATGTATTTGGTGGTCCCAGTTAGTCTGTTCTATGTATTGCTTAACAGAGTTTTAATTCTGTAAATTAGTCAGAATGTTGAATGTTTTCCTAAGTTCCATGATCTCAGTTCAATCAACAACAGTTTTCTTCCCTTTTTCATTATGTAAGTAAAAGAGTTCTCAGGATGGAAAAGAAAATGAATAAATTTACTGAGTATTTGACCAGATAGGATGTCCTAGCCAAGTTTCCTTTCACTTTAAGAATAGTTTTTTTTTTTTTTTTTTTTTTAAGTGGGGACTTCTTGAAAGATGAAATTCTTTCAAATATATCATTTTTTTGGCATTAAGCAATATGTATTTGATTCTTAAGATCATGTAATAGCAATAATTTCAATAGCAGTGACTGCATGATCTGTATGGTATCTCTCTATTTTTACATTCACCTATGGTATTTATTATTAGTCCTTACAACCTGGTAGCAACTATCGTATTTTTCCCCTGGTGGTGCTATACCATGGGTTCCATACAAGCAAGCTTAGATATTTTCTCACAGTATATGCATTCTGGGAGGAAAAAACCACATGTTCAGGCTGAATATGAACCAAATTGTTTTCTTTATAATAACAATAGCTGTAAAATTTGTGGGAAAGAAATATTTCAACTCAGCAAAGCTGTTTTTGTGGATTTGAAAACGATCAGCTTTTTCTTCCTGATCTAAATGCCTTGTGAACTTATTGCTATAGCCTTGCTGAGGTCTTTCGCCTGAACTCTCCTGGCTTCAGCTAATTCAATTCCTAACCAGTAGGTACTGCTAAGGCATGCTGTGTGCACATATTCATAGCTTGGATAGTACAGAGGGGAACAGCAATAGAATCACCAAATCAAGACAAGCATGCTGCTTTTGCTATAAATAGTCACATTATCCTGGCATTCTGCTTCTTCTTAATTCTTCCTCTCCTTCATTCATCCATATAATCCCAATCTGTAATTTTAATTTCATGACTATTTGGAAGGGTAATTTGAGTATGTGCATTAACTATGGAAAGCAACTTGGAAAGGTGTATTAATTATAGAAGATCATTCTTGCTAGATGGAAATATCTGGTAACCTATATTGATCCACAATGTCAGGAAAGATGTAGAAAAAAATGGATCAATCTGGTAAGCTGATTGCATAACCTTAAAAAAGTTACCAAATATTTATATGATTATTTTCCTCCCAATGTAAAAGTGCGTTACTAAGGAATTAAATCAGTAAATACGTAGATTAATGAATAAATGTCTCTAAATGTCTTTATTCTTTTATAAAATAAATTATTATAAATACTATTATTGAAATTTATTTTGTGATTATTTTGAAAGAAGCTATTCCTGAAGGACATTTAGGAAATGGTGCCATGGAATGGCTTCTGTTATTATTTAATCAAATCTATTAAATATTTTAGTGTAATTATATGCACAAAACATCAAAATTACAGATGAAGAATGTAAAATCTTTTATTGATGCTTAAGTGCAATTTAAAATAGACTTTAACAATTATAAGAACTCTTGTATAGCTCTCCCAGGCATAAATATTTTCTGTATGTATCAATAATGAATATCCTTTTTCCCCTCATCCCTTAAGTAGGGAAAGTTGTAACCTTGCCATTGTATTATTTTATAGGCCAGCTGAAAGCCAAAAGAAACATACCCTTCAGAGGGCTGGGAGGCAATTCTAAGTGAACAACATTGTTCTTTAATTTTTATACAATTATCTCTTGTTGATATTAAATGTTTTAATAATGTGGAATCTATTTTTTGTACAAAGCCTGAGATATAATTATTTTTTGATTTAATTAAAACATGAATTGACTCAGTCATGATAAGTATTTTATTTTTACTTTTTGCCATACAAATACACAGAATAAATGTATGTATTACTTAATTTAGTAGTCTGAATTTTATTCAAAAATATTAGTATTAAAAAGATCTGTATGTATTCTAGAACCTACGATTAATAATAGTGTATCTGCAGCAATGTGGGCATAAAATAATTTTTGCCGCAGTGGCAAATATATAACTATACAAGTAATACATAGATATTATGTAATAAATAAATATGGAAACTAAAAATAAATAAATGACTCCATTATAAATAATATTTTGATGTTTTTTACAGGCCAGTATAGAAAATATGTAAAGATGTCCCTTACTGTCCTAATAAGAAAAGCTGAACATAATTCTGACTCGAGTGGGGAGGTGGGCTAGAGCAATATATGTAACTTTAACATTTGTACCCCCATAATATGCTGGAAAAATAAATAAAAATAAATAAATTTTTAAAAAAGGAATTCCTAGAATCATACTTTATATAGCAGAGAAGTAAAATGGCTTCACTTCATGGGGACAGCTTGTTCTGAAGTTAGGGCTATGGAGAAACATTGCCTTATTTTGCCCTTCTAGGAAGTTCATAAATTTCACTGATTTAAGTGTGTTTGTATGTGCTTGTCTTGCATACATATGCACATATGGTATTTGATGGCTTGTACTATTTTGCGTCTAGTTTTTTCTACTCAAATATTTTAGACATTCATTCATGCTTTGTATGTACCAATAACTTACTCGTTTTATAGCTGTGTAGTATTCTATTGTTTGAATATAATTTCCTGATGGTCCTGTATGTTTTTTTCCAGTTTGGGGCTGTTATGAATAAAGCTGCCTTGAACATTCTTGCATAAGTACTTTTGTAGATGTTTGCACTAATTTCTCATGAGTGTATAAAGTGTATATTTTCTGATCATAGAGTAAATGGGTATGCTGCAATGACCTCACAATAGCCCACTGGATGTTTGTTAAAGTTTTAGGTATTTTATTTCTGGTTTTTAAATGCAAACATTATTAAATTATATAAATTTATACTTAAATAAATTATATTAAAACCAAAGTGAATAAATTTTTAAAATTCATTACACACTAATAACTATTATCTATGATATTGAAGTTATTTATGTCTTTTATATCTGTATGGTGAAAATGCTGTATAAAGATGTGCTACAGTATATTTTTCCCCAGCTCTCCATTCAGTGATATGAATGGAGAACAACAAATAGAAAATCAGGCATGGTGAGACTATTTATAGCACAGAATTTGATGCAAATAAGAGCTAGATTTATTGTTTTTAGCTTGCCCAGACTTAAGAAAATGATGGAGAAAATGTTACACGTACAAGTTAAACTTAAAAGTGCGTCACATTTGAAATGAAAATTTTAAACCTTGAACAAATACTCTTCCAGTATACAAAACTGTTATTTGAGTCAAAGATCAGTTGTGCACACCATTGATAAAACAGTGGCCTGCATCTTTTACTTTTGTCTGGCTGGTTAATATAAACAAAAATATCAATAAATAGTTATATAAGAACTACATGTATTGACTAATTGCATAGTTTGGCTGCAGATATTTAAAGAAATATGCTGTTAAAATACATTGGTTGTGTATAATTTACAACAAATTGTGTATTTTATTATTATTTCTACATTGAGTGTTACACATCCATTATATCAGTAAAACTGATTATAAATAAATATATGCACTAAGTATTAAATACACCTACACATTTATTTTTCAGAGTTGGTTGTTAAATATTTCCCACACAGCACAGCACTCTAAAAAAATCAGTAATTAGAAACTAATTTCTAAAGGGCTTTTTAAAGTGGATGTGTAACATTTTGTTACCATGAGGACTATATAAATGATTTAATAATTCTACATTTTCTCTAACATTTTATATTGTCAGTGCTTTAACATTGTAGTTATTTTAGAGTTTTTGGTATGTTAACCTGACTTTAACCACATTAACAGTGATTTCCAGCATTTCCTGACATAAATTATGTTGAACACTTATTTATATGTTATTGACAATTTGATATCTCTTCTGATGAAATATTTATTCACAACCTTTGCCCATTCAAGTATTTTTTCTTTTTTAATTGATTTTTGTAGATTCTTTATATATTATGGATATGATTTATTTTTAGATGTATATATTATGAATCTTTCTCTCCAGCTATAGCTTGCTAAAGTCTTTCTTAATCTTTCATAAGAGGAACTTTTAATTATAACAAAATTTTATTTATTAGTTATTAATAGTTAACAATTACTGCCTTTTTACATCCTGTTTATACTTTTGCCTACTCCTCGATCATAAAAACAACCTTTATATGTTGTCTTCTAGAATATTTGTAGATGCTTTGCATTTAGTCAATGATCCATTTTAAATTAATCTTTGTGTCTGTTGTACAAAGCAGTCAAGATTCATTTTTTTCTTTTGGTGTAGAAAATCTCTATTTATTTGGTTCTTAGTATATTTCTTGTAAATCACATTCTTTTATCTTTTTCTTTTTTTATTTCAGCATATTACAGGAGTACAAATGTTTAGTTTACATATATTGCCTTTGCCCCACCCAAGTCAGAGCTTCAACCGTGTCCATCCCCCAGATGGGGTGCTAATTAGATGCACCCATTAAATGCGAATATACCCATCCCCTCCTCCCTCATTCCACCTGCCTGACACCTGATGAATGTTACTACTGTATGTGCACTTAAGTGTTGATCAGTTAATACCAATTTGATGGTAAGTATATGTACATGTGGTGCTTGTTTTTCCATTCTTGTGATAACTTTACTTAGTAGAATGGGCTCCAGCTCTATCCAGGATAATACAAGAGGTGTTATATCACCATTGTTTTTGGTGGCTGAGTATAACTCCATGGTATACATGTACCACATTTTATTAATTCCCTCATGTATTGATGGGCCCTTGGTTTGTTTCCATGTCTTTTCAATTGTGAATTGTGCTGCTAGAAACATTCTAATGCAGATGTCTTTTTTTATAGAATGTTTTGGTTCCTTTGGGTAGATGCTCAATAATGGGATTGCTAGGTCAAATGGTAGATATACTTGTAGCTCTTTGAGGTATCTCCATATTACTTACCACAGAGGTTGTATTAGTTTGCAGTCCCACCAGCAGTGTACGAGTGTTCCTATCTCTCCGCATCCACACCAACATTTATTGCTTTGGGACTTTTTGATAAAAGCCATTCTCACTGAAAATAAGTGATATCTCATTGTGGGTTTTATTTGCATTTCCCTCATTAGAGATGTTGAGCATTTTTTCATATGTTTTTGGCCATTAATCTATCTTTTTTTGAAGAGTTTCTGTTCATGTCCTTTGTCCACTTTTTGATAGAGTTGTTTGATTTTTCTTGCTGATTTTCCACATTTAGAAGACTGAAACAGGATCTGCATCTATCACTTCTCACAAAAATCAACTGACAGTGGATAAAAGACTTAAATCTAAGGCATGAAAATATAAGAATTCTAGAAGAAAATGTTGAAAAAACTCCTATAGACATTGGTCAAGGGAAAGAATTCATGAAGAAGACCCCAAAGGCAATCACAACAACAACAAAAATAAATAAATGGGACCTGATCAAATTAAAAGCTTCTGCACAGACAAGGAAACTATCGCAAGAGCAAACAGACAACCTACAGAATGGTAGAAAATAATCACATGCTACACATCCAATAAAGTCGGATAACTAGAATCTATATAGAACTTAAGAAAATCAGCAAGAAAAAAATCAAGATTCATTTTGATCCTAAGAATACACTGTTGTCCCAGCATCATTTACTGAAAACACCTTCCCTGTCTCCATTAAATTGTATTGGTACTTTTTTGCCTACACATATTTATCTATTTGTTCGTTTGTTTACTTATTTTTATGTCATTAATATGATATTTTCTGCTTCTAATTTGTCTTCCATTGCTACCGATCAGTTGGGGACATAGAGGGACAAGTGAAATATTTACATCATTTACTAAAATAAATTTAGGTACATCAAAGATATAACTGTCAATGTAAAGTACAACTATGTCTGAATATAGAAGTCTTTGTATGTGATAACCTCCTGAGGTCTATAAACCTGAAAGAAATGGAATGAATTACAAAGGTATGATGTCACAGGTAACTCACATATGTTCATAAATAAATAACAACATGGAAAATCAAATATGGAAACATTCGCAACAGTGCACATGAAGATAAAATCTTAATAGTCTGTTATACAAATAGCTTCTGCAAAGTAATAAAAGCACATTAAGGAGGCCAATAGCTAAAAGGACAATGGAGGTGAATAGATATTTCATCCAAGAGGAAAAATATATGTCAAACTCATGAAAAATTTTGGCAATGCCAATAATTAGAGAAATGCAAAGTATAACAATGTCATAATTCAACTCTCAAATTAATGAATATTTAAATATATATCACAATGATTTTGAAGTTCTGATAAGATGAGCATTCTTCTCATAAGCTCATAATTTAAAAATCATTAGCAACATTTCAAAAGACAGTTTGGTAATACCAATATCACATCCTTTACTGCTCAAACTACCTTGCCACTGATTACCATATGGATGTAATCATAATATGCTGGCAATTAAGCTTTCTTTAAAAAGTACAGCCCTGATTTGCAGCATTTGCTAATGTTTATGATTTAAGTACTCCTACCATGGTTACTTCCAAGCTACTAATAGTTTTACAATATACTCACAGAATTTCACAGTTATCTCTTGCAGGCTACTACAAGCCAGAAAAAGGATTTTTTTTTTTTTATTATTTCAACATATTATTGGGGTACAAATGTTAAGGTTAGGTGTATTGCCCTTGTCTCCCCTCCCCTCTTGAGTCAGAGCTGCATGTAATCTTTTTTTTTCTTGTAATTTTTAAATACCTGTAAATTTTAAAATAAAAGACTAAATTAGCAATCTTTAAGGTATAATTAATAATTTTGAGAAGAAATGGATTGGAATATTGTTTATTTTCTACATTTAAAAATGTAAAATTAAAAGTATTTGGCTTTATGAAGGCCAGCTTATAAATAATTATCAAAACTAAAAGCATGCTCATATTTTAAAATATAAATTCACTTTTTAGAAATTATAAGGAAATAAAAATGGATATGCATCTACATTAGGCTCCTTAAAGTATTACATTTTTTAAACAACTGTTGGAGGAAAATATGAATATGTAATCAGTATTGTAGACCAATTACAGTTAAGCTAGAATATGGATTAATGAGCATCCATCATATATAATATTTTAAAATACTAATTAAAGAGCATAATAAAATTATTGTAGTACACATATTGGTAAAGGTGGCCACCAAACAACATTTAGAGTCTTTTATTATAAAATATTTTATGCATTTAACTTATTATATCTGCATTTATTATCTTATTCATATATATTTATATGACATATATACATTGCATCTGTATGCAATGTATATGATATATAGTCTATATTCATATATTTGCATATTTTACATGTTGTAACTTAACAAAAGCATTCATCATGTGTAAGGTTTATAGTTTCTTTTTTCTTCTTTTTCTCTATTTTCTCAACATTCTACATCTCTTTGTAACCCATGTGATTCTACATTGGATGTCTATTTTGATGTACAGTAATGTCAAGAAAGGACCTATTTCTATATGAGCATATTATACGATGTAGTTTCAAATTCCAAGGTTATTGTGTGCAAATACTTATCAATATTACTTTTATAAGTTTCAACAATGAAGACAAGTTGGAAATATCAAAGAGTAATAGTATTAAAATAGCTCATATGTTCATATATATAGCTAACTACTGGTTAATTCATACATTCTTATATAAAACCAAGTATTCAGTGTCTCTTATTGCCAGCTTCTTCTGAAAATTACTGTTGATTAGGTAATGAACAAGAGGGACATTGTCTTTGCATTCAGGAGCTAAAACTAATAGAAGAGTTTGAATCTCAAGAGTATAACATTTATTAAAGGATTTGTTTCAGAAGGATAACCAATACTATTTGGAAGACAGCCGAGAGCCACTTCTATAACTGTTATAAAATTAGCAAGTTGTAAGGATGACCATGTGTCTCAATTGCACGGCAGACATTGTTTACTCGCTATGAAATTATGCAATCTTAAAATCTAGCAAGCTCCAAACTATATCCATATACTGCTAGTGGGTGTACAAACTGGTACAACAATGTTGGAAAACTATTTTCAGTGTTTACAAAGATGTGTATGTCATTTTATGATACAAACACACTTTCCCATCTACCAATTTCACTTCCAGATATAAACTCAGCAAACGTTTGTACATATTCACAAAAAAGAGAAGTCTAATAATGGCCATGATAGCACTATTTGAAGTCATCAAAATGAGGAAAATGTCCAGCAACAATATAATACATAAATAAATTGTACTATATCCATATAATATAATACTGTATAGCAATGATAATGAAAAAAAATATCATGGATGAAGCTCGCAAACATGCTATTGAGGGAAAGAGGTGACACACAAAAGAATACATACACTATAATTCCACATAAATAAAATTCAAAACCTGGCAAAAATTAATTATGCTAGAAGTCAAAATATTGGTATAAATGGAAGGATTGGTATTCTATTTCTTGATCTGGATGGTAGTTACATAATGTGTGCGTGTGGACATTTATCAAGTGACACCCTCATGTTTTCTTCACTTTTCTATATGTGTGTTTCTGTATAGGTCCAAAGTCTGCTACAGTCTCACTTAGCTAAAATCAAGGTGTTAGCAAAGTTGTGTGCTTTTTGTAGGGTCTAGGGGAGAATCCATTTCCTATTCATTCTGATTGTTGGCAAAAATCAGTTTTTTTCAGTTTGTTTAGCTATGGTCCCCATTTCCTTGTTGGTTGTCAGGTGTGGGCTTTTTTCAGCTTCTAGTGTCACTCACATTCTTGTTTTATTAGAGCCTTCTTCCTTCAACTTCAAAGCTAGCAACTATGGGTCATATCTCTCTTGTGCTTTCAATTTCTCCTGCCTCTTCCTGCTAAGTTACACCTCTCTCTGGTCTACCCTTCTGCCTTTCTCTTTCACTCTTAAGGACTTACGTGAATGCATGGGGCTCACTCAATTACATCCAATGTAGTCTTCTTACTTTAAAGTCCATAACTATGCTGCCATCTGCAAAGATCATTTCACTGTGTAAAGTATCACATTCATGGATTCTAGGGGCTAAGGGTTGGACATCTTTGGGGATGCCATTATTCTGCCTACAATACAATTAAACTACACATTTAAAACAATTCCATAAAAATGTTTTTAAAAACATATTCAGGCAGAAATAATTCCAGAGTAAAATTAGAGTCTTCTTTTGGGCCCATAATTGTTTTCCCTCTCACTCCCTGAGATTGATAAGCTGCCTGATGAGATGTTTCAAGATTTCTGTTAAAAGTGAGCCTTGTATTTCTTTAAGTTGTGTTTAATTAAACTGAGGATATCTTAACTAATTTCTTCCCTCATAGAGAATAACAGTATGTATTAATATAGAAAGACTCTGAGATATACAGTAAAGAAATGTACTTACCTGTATTAACGCAGCGTTCCCAAATAACTTGCATATGAAACTTAAAAAAGTATAGCATATAAAATCTCTCAATGTCACTCATGAGATTTGTTTCTCTTTGATTTTGATATTGAACACAACTCCTTAATTTTTTTCAAATTATTTTTCATACCTCCATTGTCACTACCTTGCTTTCTCCTGCTTTATTAAAATAACACTATTGATTGTGCTCTCTATTTTAATTATTTGATATGTGTTATTTTTTTCAGGATTATTACCCCTGAGATTTTCTCGGATGAGAAAATCAAAGTGAAGTAATATTCCCAAGTTTCCATAGCTGGAAATTGGCAGAATGTCTTAACTCATCTCCAGGTCTCCATTTTTAGCATCTCCTAACCATCTTCCATTTTATGGTGAAATTTGCTTTCTAAATCACAGATTTGACTATCTTAAAACATTTCAACAAATCCTAATTACCTATAATATAGCATCAGATTTGCTTAGTGCAATAAGAAGCGCCCTTCTCAGACTGCTCCAGGCAGGCACAGGCGTACCTCCTTGTTAGCATCATCACCCACCTGCTTCTTCACACCTCCTTGTCTTTCTGAATGTTTTACTCTCTCTGTTGCAAATGATAAACTATTTTATAAGTTATATTTAACTTATTTTTAAGAACCACCTCAGATATCACCATCCCTGTGAGGATTTCCCCGTCTCCTCCAGGTAGAATCATGTGCTATTGCCCCTGTGCAGTGGTTTAGTGAACGTTTGTTGTGTGATTTTAGTGTGTAGGGTCAAAGAAAAGTAGCATTTTAAAATTTTAAAATCGTTCCCTAGCCACACTCCTCTGCTAATTTCTAGATTATCTTATTTATTTACCACTAAGTGAACATAACATTCTGTTTACTTAATGGATTTGATAAATTTTCATAGAGTGATCAGTCAGCTTTGTTAAAAGAAAACGTTAATTTCTTTCATTATAAAAAAATGATACTTCATTTATTTTATCATACTACATTTTCAGTTATTTTCATGACATATCTCCACTACTTCCCAAAATGAGATGGCAAAGAGTAAAGACAGAAACAATGACTTACTTATATTTTGTTCTTCAGTTCCAAATACTATTTCTGACACACACATAATATGCACTCATTAAAGATATGACTAATGGGTGGTGAATAAAAGTGATGGGTAGAATGAAGATAGTATTGATGTGCTGGGTAAATAAATCCAGTCACATAAATCTGCTTCCGACCTGAATGAATTATTTGAAGGACTTTTGCACCTGAGAAATATGGTCACTTTCAGAAAAATCTGCATTTAAGACCCATTATTAAGTCCTCTCACTTATTATTATGACCAGGATATTAAAATATCTCAGAGCTGTGGATGTTATGGGAATATGTCCCACACCAATACATTTATTCTCATTAAAATAAGAACAAAAAGCGAGGTAGAGTTAAACAGCATATTAAAAGGAATAACGTTTAATTTCTCTGTGATATAGCTGATATTTTCTTTATTTGCTGAATTAATTTCAGGGAGCAATTTCAATTTTATTATATTCGATCACCTCACTCTGCTATAGGACCATCAGCTGGCCATTATTTTTACAGTACACTGTTATGGAATAGTCCTTTGTCTCATGGACAACACCCTCTCTGCACTAGAGACTACTTGCTGAAATTTATAATTTGCAAAAACAATTTATAACTCTGTTATTCCTTAAGTGTAATTTTAGTATTTTGAGAAAAATAAGTGTTGCTAAGGAGTTACTTAGATGGCAACATTGAGTATGTCCTTGCAGTAAACGAGTGAGTGGGAAAAGTGTCCATCATTTTTGCCAGTAGATTCAGTAATGATGAATATATTATTGAAAGTTGTATATCATAATATCATAAGAACTTACTTTTCTTGCTCAAATACAGTTAGTATTAATATAATTTCAAAAATATGAGCTGTTTTATTGGCAACAGTATTGTAATACAGCATATTTACTATTCCAAGGAAAAGTCATAATAATGCATTCTTCTGTGCTGTCCCTGCTGCCTATAATTAAACCGTGAAAATTGGCACCTGGATGCACATGTCGTATATATAGTTTGTGTAGAACAATGAAACTAGAAAACCATCCATATCAGAGACCTTTAGAATACTAACATATGACTTACATTCTGGAAACTTACTACTCAGTTTACATGGAAAGGTTTTTCAATATGATTATTGCAGTTATAATACACTGATTCTAAAGATAATTTTCACTTCAAATGTAAAAGCCAAAAAGTAAAAAGTTGGGATTTTTATGTAACATATGATGTTTAGATTTTTACGTAAAATACTTATGCAGATTCCCCAATGTGGAAACATAATTTTGTGAAGAATAAGAAACATTTCCAAAGGTACTTTTTTACATAAATTAATTTAAATTAAACAGGTACATCTGTTTAACATTTCCATGGTGGAAAACAAACTTATGGTGGTTTTTTTCCTTTCCTTTTCTGAAGCTATTCATAACAAGGGTTATTTAATAAAATATTGTAAATGCAATTTTTAGTTTAAATTTTATAAACAGATTGGGTCGCTTAAAGTACCAAATGCCATAGCAAAGCTGATTTTAAAACATCAATTTACATTACACACACAGTGTATTAGGATTGCATATTTCTGTCCAAGCATTTGACACTCTTAGGGCTTCCCCCATAACTATTATAATAAACCAAAATTGATGGGTCGTGGCACTTGAGAAAAGTCCCAAATCGAGATGTTTTATTAATGATTATGTTTTAACATAATAGCCATACCTAACTTGATCTGTGTACTCTGACAGTGGTAATCCTATAGGCCTGGCTGTAAGTTAATTCAGGGAAAAGAAGAGAATCTTGGTGGAAGCCATAACATCCTTTCTTTCCAGCTTAGTTCCCATTGCATTTTCTTTTCTGGTGCAAATTATGGCTATATCTGTATTCCCCTACATTTCTATTTACTATAAATGATCATAATTAATATATTCTTTATCAATCTTCTTTTTATATATTGCTGTTAATGCAACCCTATTAAAAATACCCTATGAACAAGGTCAAATTATATTAATTTGCTCCCCGGAGTTGGCAAATAACATAATCAAATGAATCTATGCATCTACTCTTGCATTTTGAATCAAAGATGCCCATGTAAAGGAAGACAACTTTCTGATTCATCACTACCATTACCATTAATGCAAAATAATTAATAATCTATGAAAAATAAATTTTCTGCATGTCATAAACATTTTGTCCGATTATAAGATACTTAAGGTATGTTAATATCTCTCAACCTACAGGAGCTATTTTTAATGCAAGCTTAGCATTACTCTTAGAAAAAGGATCTGGAGTTCATAATCATAAAAAGTAGTGTCTGATATATTTAAAAAGCCAATGTCATAATAGTATTCCTGAATTTACTATCTCCCAATTTGAGAATGAGGATCTTTTCAATAAATTTTTTTTAATTACAAAGTTTTCAACTGAATTTCTTGCTGTATGTGAGAGAAGAAGGCATATTTTATCTGTTATTCCATATAATAAGTACTGCCATAGAGCTAATTGTCCTCAGCTTTATTCTGATACAATAAATGGAGTACTGCTCTAGACAGTTCAAGGAAATTAAACAATTTCAGTCAAAAGATAATGGGGTACTGGTCTAAGTAAATGACAATAGAGATTTAGGATATATTTGGCTATGGAATGATAAAATTTGTGAAAGGATTGTATGTCAGGGCATGAGAGAGGTAATAACACAGCAGTGATTCTTAAATAAACATTTTAGCACCTGAGATGGGGAATAGAAATTGTGGGAAGTAGCTTTCTTTGGTTAAATAGCCCTTTCATTTTGAATTTGTCATATTTGAGATACTTATTATATGGATGTCAAAAAGCAGATAAACATAATGGTATGGAACTCAAATGGGAGCTCAGGACAAGAGATACATTTGGAGGAAATAATACCATTATAGAAATTATTTAAAATTATGGAGAATGGTAAAGTTACTTTGGGTAATGTAGATAATGAAGAATAAAAACTCAAGTATTGGATTCTGAAGGAACAGCAATGATTATATGCCAGCTAGAGGAAGAGGTAACTGAGAATAGTGAGGAGAGTAGTATAAACAAGAATAATAGCGCCACTTATAAATTATTGTCTTCTTACATTATTTTAGAAGACTCATTTTCATCATGACAACCTTATCCTCTGTGCACTATTGTCCCCTTTGTTTTGCATGAGGGTAAGCTATAGGCACAAAGGTGTAAAGTGCCTTGACTGTGATGAAGAGTTTGTTGTTTGTTTAATAAGAAGACACTAGAACATGTTTGTGCATTATAGGAAATGACCTCATAGAATAAAAAAATTGTTGATATAGGAAAGAAAGAAGATTAACCATTAAAGCTATGCCCTTGACGATGTAGAAGGAAAGAAAATTCAGAATTCAGTATGCAAGAAAAGTTTATCTTTGAGGAAATTAGTGTAATTGGAAGGAAGAAAACAATGAGTAAATGTACAGTATGAATATATTGTGAATGTGTAATTCATATGCAGGAGGTTGAGGAATTCCCTTTTGATTGCTTCTCTTTATCATTGTTGTTGCTGGTGTTTTTAAGGGGAATATCAAAGCTCCAGTTGATAAAACAGGTGCATCATAAGTAGCATGCACTCACACATATCCATGGCATAAATTTTCAGAGGACCCTTGATTCTAGAAAGCAGGATAAGAAATGAATTAGTTAAATGCTCCTGGTAAAAAACAGATAAAATTCTATCAAAGGTCAGAAAAGTCTGCATTAAAACCTAGTGATCTTGAAAAGTTTCATAGAGGAAACCATATTTTAGCTGATACTCTTAGAATGAATAGGATTTTCATGGGCAAAATTTTGAGGAAAAGGGTGTTACAGATGGAAGTGGCAGGTTGAACAAAGGCATGACAAGAAGTAATAAAGATGGTTTGGCTTAAATATAGGATGAATAAAGTTATATAGTGGGATATTATTCCCACAAGATATTAGGAACAGATAGTGAAGGGCCTTGAATATCACATTGTGTATAGACTCATTCTGTAATAACCTGAGAAACTTGGGAGGTTTGTAAGCAGAGAGTGATGAGACAAATATATCTGGAAGTAGATAATGAGCCTTACTGTTTTGTAATTTGGAGTTTATGATATTTAATAACACTGAAGATATCTAGATACATTTCAGGTTGGCATAACTTTTTCTTCTGTTATGTTTTCTATTTTAAGCCTACGGCGACGCTTGAGGACAATGCTCTTTTGTACAGTTGGGCAAGGATGTCCTAGATACAGGGGTATATTTTTGACTGTTAAAATACAGCTAAATATTTTAACCATTTAGCATCCCTGATACATTTCCACTTTGAAAAATTTGGAGTTCTTGTTCACTAAGAAAACTCTTGATGACTGCTGCTAGTAAGCTGAATAAACATTTCCACAAATGTTTAAAGAGTCCTACTGGCTTAAAATAATTTTTTTATTCACCCCTAACAACCCAAACAGAAAGCTCAGTGAAACATATTTTTGCTAAAAAACTATTCTACCTCTTAGGACTTGATGAAATAAAATATTCATTTTATGAAATTATGCATCACTGTGGACTTATTTTCTTAGTGTGTAGAGAGCTGATAAATACTTATTAGATAATTTGCAATAATTACTTTCTTTTAGAAGTATTTAAGAAGTCAACCTGTAATCTCTTTTGTCACCCCCTTCCCTATCCTGATAGCTAGGCACTTCCAGGCAGTTAATTTTGTGCTGTAAGGGAGTTACTCTCTTTGAAAATATTCAAGAAAGATTGCAGTTAAACTTTTTATTTCACATAAGTGAAAAGTCAAATGTCAATAGTGTTTTTAGGAGAGGGATGTGACACATATGCATTTAGGCCCTATCTTCTTACCTGGTTTTTCTTTTAGCAAATATAACAAATAGACTGGCTTTGTGCAACTATCAAAGTTGGTGATCTAGACAAGAAACAAAGAAAATCATTATCTATAAACACATGATCAAAATTTAGATATTGAATGTTATTTTAACCTAATCAACCCATGAATTTAATAGCTAATCCTTGGGTATATATTAATCATAGGTATTGTAGTATGTACAAGAGATAGAAATTTAAATAATGCATAGCCTTATCTCAAGGAGATAAAGCCCTGTCGGAGGCAATAATAAGAGAAAGAAACCATGTGTGCCTCCTTTTATAGTAGCATTTCAAACATTTATTGAACACATTGTAAGCACCCAGTATATGTAAGGCACTAAACCTGTCCAGCTCTGTTAATGGATTTTTCTAGGTATTCTGGAATTCTTTCCTGATTACTAATGGGTAATAATACCTTACCTTTAATGAATACTTACTATGTGCCAAGCCTTTGTCTAATTACTCTATAGGTATTATTTTATTTTCACAGTTAATTAAAGTGAGTGTTATTACTATTCTTATTTTATGGATAAAATCTAAGACAATGGCTTTTGTGACTTGCTCAAGGTCTCACAGCTTTCAGTGGCAGAGTGATGCTTTGATACAACCCAAATAATTAGCCTAGATCTCACAATTTTAACTAATTTAATGACACTATTTCCCTAGAAACAGAAAAGAGACAGATGCCAATACTTTTGATATTTTTATGGTCAAATACAATACTTAAGAAATAGATATATGGAATTATACAATGCCCAGAAGCTGCCTTTCAGTGGTTTCTGCTTCTTCAGTTATATATGTAAATCAATTTTCCACCACCAGGTAAGCAGGGTTATTTAAAGTTGGTGGCACTGCTATTTATAATTCTGATTTCGCTGCTGGGTGCAACTCATTTTTTCATTCATTGTAAAATCCCACATGTTAACACTGTTATAGAACCTATACTAGGTATGGTCACAAAAAGGTGTATAATACACATACCCTATACTTGTTCTTCTCACAGTTTGAAAAGAAACACATATCTGGAAACAAATTATTATACATTCTTGTGAGTTCTCTATGAGAGGTCTCTAAAAAATGTTATTAGAAGATAACGGAGATAGCAGTTTATGCTCAGTAGGAATGACAGTGAAAACCTTTGTGGAAATGAGGACATTTAAACTGAAACCTGACAGTTGGTTGGCAGAGTTAGTCAAGAGGAAAACGGAGAAGGGTTTGTTCCATTAAAAATGAAATGACAGAACTGAAATTATTGGGCAAAGAATAAGCTGTCCAGAGTGATTTGGAGTGTAGAGTCCCAGCAAGCAGTGGTGAGAGATGAGGGAAGAAAACAGGTTTCAGCCATGTTTGGAGAAAGTTTAATTTTAGGCAAAAAAATAAAAACAGAAATACACGCAAGTAGGAACACTCTTCTCACGTGACTGTACCTTTTCCCTAGGCAGCATCCTAGTGATGCTCGTAATCCCAGGGGCTGTGTCAAACTTTTACTGCTTTCTCCAAGCACCACCAGTCCATGCCATCTGCAGATAATGTCAGCAGAATGAATCTCCTTTTCTTTGAGAGGAAAAAGCCATTACACCCACATTCTCTCAACTTCCTGTTCCCAATACATAATTTCTCTGATTCTACATATAACTCAGATTTTATTCTCTCCTGATCCAGGGTATGCTCTTGATTTCATCCCTTCGTGGACTCACAAAAGCCATGCTATATCAAATGCTTTTTCTGTCATAGGTTCATTCTTTCTCTTCTAGCTCTTTTCCTCAGCTTTGCCTTGGACTGGACTATGCTAAAAACTAAATGAAGTAAAACAAAAAAATAAAAACCTGTCCTTCGATCCTTCATACTTCTCTAATCTTTATCCTTTCAGTCTCATCTTCAAAGCAGAATTTTCATAGTACTCAAAAAAACTCACTTTTACCACTTCCTGTCCTCCTCTCCTTTGCTCTATCTACTGCAAACTGTTTTGTCTCCACCATTACACTAAAAATAATGGACTATTAACCGTGAACTTCAGGGGATATTTCTCAATCACAATCTTATTTGGATTCTCCAAGCATTTCATGTGGTTTACTCTTCTTAGAACTCTCTGCTACCCTCACTTCTGTAACATAATATTCTTCTCCATATTTTTCCTTCCAATCTCTGTTTCCCATACAAATTCTGTCCTGGACTAATGGGTTCATGTGGTCTCAGCAATGACGTAAATTAAGACAAAGACTGTTTGGCTGGCAGACTGTTACACACTAGTGTTTTGGCAAATGGATAATGACTGCCTGGCTGTTGGGGAGAAACGCTGATTTGTGAATTTCTGTGGTGTTATTACTCCCACCAGGGCCAATTCCATGCTACTATTGTGAAGTGAACTAGCTCATAACATTCCTGAAATTCTAACAAGGGTCTCTCACACGTCAATGAGAGCCATCTCCAACAAACAACTAGATTAAGAAACTTTCTTAGCTGTATGTCATGAAAAATGAAATTAGGACTAACTTTGATACAGAGAGCAATTCTAAATGATTTTATTAGCCCTAGAATTTTATTAACTTTCCACATCTTTTCCCAGCAAATTGAACTCTCTTTAAATACAGTTCTGTAGATGAAACTACATTTATTTACATACACTTGAGACGACGTAACCTCATGAGGAAAGGCCACCATCACCCTCAAGTTTGGTGAAGTTATAACTCTTCCTTTATTATAACATATAGGCTGTGGCTAAACTCCTTCCTGCCTCAGGGCAAACATCATAAATATCTGTTGTGTATTCCAGAGAGAAGAAGCATTCAGCAGTCACTGTGCTGCCTACCTGTAAACATATTTAGGGAGTGCTCTAAATGCATTCAGTTACTGAAAAATCCAAGCATTATCCAAACATACAGAAATTCAAGGCCATCCTGGCACAAATTACTTAGGAGAAAAATAGCTGCTCTAACGTTTCTGTCTGAATTTAGCTCTGATATTTTAATATTATACCTTTGGAAATTACTATTATACCTTAATTCTCTCTCAGAGTTGTCATTAAAAGCATCTCTTCCCTCTTATTTATGCCAAGTTACTTTTATGTTATAATCAACCACTTATTATATTAGTTACCATATACTTTCCTCTGCACTGGATTTTGGGGCTATATACTGTGGTTCCCAGACTAAGATACATGGCCTATGCTGGAGCATACCATGCCTTGTGCTTTCTTCTTCTTGACTTCTATCCAAATATTCTGGAATTGGCTCCAAGGATCATGGGTGCAAATGGTTACCACTGTCTGCACTACCTTAGTGCAATGATAGCTGTCTAGAACAAAATAATAATAATAAAGTAAAAAATCCCTACAACAGTCCAGATAACAAACAAACAAAAAAACATTAAAAAATACCAGAAAATCTATAGGTATAATAAGGTACACAGCATAAAAATAAAAATCCTGTACATTTCATGAAGACAGTAACAACAATGAAAACCTTTTATTTTATTGCATTTGTCTTATCATAAAATAATTCTCAATATTTCAAATACTACAGAACTTTAGAAAGTCCACCTCTTATTCATATGTTTGTTTCTCATCTTTTGCTGTAACCTTAGCTTTGTTTTAGATTTATATTTTTAGACCTTTTTTTTTTTTTTTTGAGATGGAGTCTCACTAACTGTTGCCCTGGCTAGAGTGCCATGGCGTCAGCTGAGCTCACAGCAACCTCCAACTCCTGGGCTCAAGCAATCCTCCTGCCTCAGCCTCCCAAGTAGCTGGGACTACAGGCATGTGCCACCATGCCCAGCTAATTTTTTCTATATATTTTTAGTTGGTCAATTTATTTCTTTCTATTTTTAGTAGAGATGGGATCTTGTTCTTGCTCAGGCTGGTTTCGAACTCCTGACCTTGAGCGATCCTCCCATCTTGTAGACCTCTTTTTATAAAAAAAAATAAGTATACCCAATAGACAATATTTTAATATAAATGGATTCTGCAAAGTAGATTATTCTCAAGGTAATCATTTTTTGTCTAATACCTTATCATGGCTTATATAGTGTACACAAGGCTTTGGAATTATTTTTTTCTACTGACTCATAGCATGCTTCTTCTATGTTATATTTAAACAAATTTTTGAAAGTACTATTTAAACATTAAATGAGGAAAGGGATATTTTCCTTTCTATTTTCATCCAAGACTAGAAAATCCAGGAAATAACTGTGATTTGCCTCCTCTGGCTCTCAGGCATGCCCTTCAAGAAAAAAGGCTGAGTACTGGGACTAGTCATTCCCTGAGAACTATCTGGAGTGACAGAGTTCTGTAGACAGAGGAGTTCTTTAGCAGATGAATGAGGAAGGGATGCTTAGGAACCAAGAGCAACAGACATCTACCACAAAGTGAAATCCCTGCAAATTTCAATTAAATGGAATACATTTAGAGAGAAATAATGTACTTTAAAAGAAAATTCTAAAGGCAACTATCCCAAGATTATCCTTTATAGGAAAAAAATTTTGGTTCAGTGTCCAATCTAGGATTACATATTGCATTTAGTTTTTATGCCTTTTTAATTTCTATTGATCTGCAACATTTCTTCAGAATGTAATTAATTTTTATAAACTTTTAATTTAAAATGTTATCTCCCAGGTTTCTTTACTATAAAGTACCTGCATTTCTCTTTGAAATTAGTAATGGTCAGGAGATGTGTTGAGACTGTGCAAATATCCTATTTCTCATCAAAATTTCAACCACTATTGTAACATCTGTTCATGGTTATGCTTGAATCAATTATCACTATAATGTTTGCCAAATGGTGATTTATTATTGTTTCTATATTTATTAGCTGGCATTCTATTATTATAAAGAAGTCCATTTCTTTCTCCACCTCTTCATATGTTTATTAATTTATATCAGTACTGAGTCATGAGCTACTATTTTATTCAACAGATTATGATCCATTGCTACCATATACTTTGATGTTCAAATTACACATAACCCACTTTGACCAATACGGTTTTAAGGAGCTTCACTTTAGCAAATACTGTGCTGCATTTTAAATTAGCATTTATTTATTTATTTATTTTCATATTCACTAGAGCTCTCTGAGGAGAGGGACATTGTCTTATTTATATCTGTATTTCCAATGTCTTACAGAATGTTTGTTTTGTAGTAGTAATAGCAAACACATGTTGCATGGATAGGAGGCTGCAGTAGCTCTCATGTGAATTATTCTTATTTCAGCCATTTTATTGAAATACAAAACAATACATAGAAGAGTGCAAAAAGTAAATTTATAGTTCAATTAATTATTACAATGTGACTCTTTATGTAAACACCACGTTGGTCAAGAAAAAGACTATTGCCAACACCCCAGAAGCTCTCTCACTCACTACCTAATTAGTGACCCATCCCTCCTCTTAAAAGGAAACCACTGTCTTGATTTCTATATAGCTCATTAATTATTTGTACTTGGTTTTATATTTTATGCAGTAGAATCATTCAATATTTTCTGTATGTGATTTTATTTGCCCTGTGTTATGCTTGTGAAGTTTATGTAAATTTTTGTGTATTAACATTAATTCAAATCATTTTCATTCTTGTATAGTGTTCTACTATATGAGTATCCAACATTTATGGGCATATCTATTACATATAATGGAACTGGAACATTCCTATTTATCAGTCTTAGTACCTACATGCATGCATTGCTGCTGAATATATGCCATGTGTGGAGAAACTGGATGATAATATGAACATATATATTCAGCATTAAGTAGAGAATACCAAACTATAATTGTGCAATTTACTGACAGGCTATGAACAGGCCTATTGCTCTATTTTCTCACCATGCTTAGAATTTGCAATATGTTTTAGGTGGCTGAGCAATTGGTGAATGTGTGGATATATAATAGAAACTCATTGAAATTTTATTCTGTGTTTCCTTGATGACTACTAAGATTCACTATCTCTTCATATGCATATTGGCCTTTTAGGAATCACCTTTAGTGAATGAAGTGTTTATTCAAATATTTTACATATTTTATTGATTTTTATTTTTCTAATTGATTTATAGAGATTATTTACATAAATTGGATGTTAATTCTTTACTATTACATGTATAGCAAATATCTTCTAGTCTGTTGCTCAATTCTACATTACTATTTCCTGTGCCATAGTTTTATTTATTGTAGCTTTAAGATAAGTCATTCTATGTGGTAGAACAAATTCAACCATGTTGGAATTTTGACTGGAATTTTAAACAATAGAATTTTTAGAATAATGAAACTTCTTGCATTTTCATTTAGCTTTTTAATTCAATATTTAATTACATTTATTTTTGTTTGCTTTGTTGCATTAGTTTCATTAAATATAATCAGATGTAGTTGACTTTTTCCTGCTATTGTAAATGGAATTTTTTTTTCTGTAGCTTTACTGTTCTTTGTACAAAAAATCAATACTGGAAAGTAAATCATTATTTATTTACTTTCCAGTATTGATTTTTTTTTTCATTTCAGGATATTATGGGGGTACAAACATTTTTGTTACGTGTTATGACTTTGCCACATCCAAACCATGCTTTGAGGCATGCCCTTCCCCCTCCACAACACTTACCATGTCCTTTAGTTGTGATTTACCCACCCCCAACTCTCCTACCTCCAAAGAATATTACTACTGTGTGAGCACCTTAGTGTTGATCATTCAGTACATTATTGATTTCTTTTAATTTATATTCTTGATTCTTTTACTGGCTAGAACATCTAGTACATTGTTAAATAGAAGTGGTGGTAGTAAACACCCTCTTGTTACGTTCTCAGATAGAAGCTTGCAGTATTTCATCATAAAGAATAATATTTCTAGGACATCATTTCTCAGGTTAAGTATTTTCCATTTTATTTCTAGTTTGAAAGCTTTAGCTTTTTTTTTATTAGAATGGGTCTTGAATTTTCTCAGGTTTTTTTATTCTATTTATTGAAATGATCACATTTTTCTCCTTTATTAAGGAGCTACACTGGCTGATTTTGAAAAGTTAAAAATAATTCCTGAAATTAATCAAACTCACCAACCATCATGTGTTTTCATGCAATATATGACTGTATTTGGTTTAATAATAATGCATTAAAAATGTTTGTGTTTGTATTCCTTATTGAAATTAGTTCATAATTTTCCTTCTAATAACATCCTCATCAGTATTTATGTTATGACAACTTAGTAATATGACTTGAGAATTTTTCATCTTTTTGTATTCTCTAAATTTGTGTAAGTTTTCTATTATTTCTTCTTTACTTTGTTGGAAGTATTAATGAGTGAAACCATCTGTGCCTGAAGATTTCCTTGGAGGAGGATTTTAATTATGGATTCTACTTCATTAATAATGATAGAAATATTCAAATTTTATAATTTTTTTCTTGTGCCAGACTTGGCGATTCCATTTTTATAAAGATTTGTTCATGTCATGTAAATTTTCAAAAACATGCCCTCAGTTGTTCTAATAGCCTCATATATTTTTAACTGTCTTTATTATTTATAATGAATTACCTTGCAGCCTTTAATCAGTCTCACTAGTGGGTAATCAATTTAAATAGTCATTTAAAATAATATTTTTGGTTTGTGATGTTTCCTATTGCATATATGTTTTCTATTTCATTAAATTTGCTTTGTCTTTATTATTTTCTTCTACTTTCCTTGTGCTTAATTTACTGTACCCTTTAAAACACTTTAAGATCGATGATTAGTCATTGCTTTTTAGCATTTCTTCTTTTCAAAAATATTTCTTGAAGACCATACATTTAGCCCTTTATGATTTAGATTATCCCATAAGATTTGATATGCAAAGTTTTTATTTTCTTTAATTAATTTGTTTTCTGATCTATGTTAATGATTTCTCTTTTGAACCATGGATTATTTAAAGTGCATTGGTCAATTTCCATACATATGCAGATTGTACAGATATGTTTTTAAATTATTTTTAGTTCAATTTCACCACAATTCTAAGTCCAGTTTTTTGATATTTTTATAGACCAGTTTTAATTAAAAGAATGTTTGTTTTAAAAAATATTTTTTCTGTGTTAAAATATGCATTTTGCAGTTGATATACATTCACAGATATGTATATATATATAAAATATTTACTAAAGCAATGAATTACTCATGTCTTCAAACATTCCATATCTTACTGATTATTTTCAGATTATTCTGTCATATACTACAGAGTGGGGGTATTATATTATACCTGATGATTTTGACTGTATTTATATTGCTTCAAACATTTAAGACTACCTTGTTAAAACCATTCAGTTTTATAATGTGTGTATCTTTCTACTGAAGTGTATCTTTTTTACTATAGATAATACTTTTGAGTCAAAATCTATGTTTTCTGATATTACTAGTTATATCTACTTTTATGGTTTGCATGTGACAGTTTATCTTTTATGTTCAGCATTTGTATATTTTTCATATTTTATATATGTCTTATGTAAGGAACATAAAGTTTAATATTTCTATTAATAATACAATGCTACAAATTTGTCTTTTAATTGGCACATGTGTTACCTTGCTAAGGTTTCCATAACAAAATACCTTAAACTAGATGACTTAGACAACATAAATTTTGTCTCACGGTTCTGAAAGCTATAAGTACTAGATCAAAATGTTGAAAGGATTGCTTCCTTCTGAGGGCTGTGAAAGAGAATCTATTCCACACCTCTCGCCTAGCTTCTTGTGGTTTGCTGAAGATCTTTGGTGTTCCTTGGGTTGTACAAACGTCATCCCGATTTCTGCTTTCATCCTCACATGATGTTCTCCATATGTGTCTGTCTTCAAAGTTCCCCTTTTTATAGAGACACAAGTTGTATTGGATTAGGAACCTATCCTACTGATTATGACCCTGTCTTTAATAATATTGCCAATAACCCTATCTCCAAATAAGGTCACAATCAGAGGTACTAGGAGGAACACATACTAATACATTTTGGGTTAAATATACTATATTAGCATTGGCTTTCTCTTTCTCTAGTCTATTATACATTTTCCCACTTTTCTTTCTTGTCTGTTTTCTAGTTAATTATTTTTTCCCTTAGAATAGTGAAGAACTCCTGTGATTCTTATTTCTTTTCTCTATTAGATATTATGTTCTACTTTATTTTCTTGTATAGCGTATATCCTGAATTTGATACAGGATAACTAAATTAGTTATTTTGCTTTTTTTAGGCTGACAAATACAAACATTTTAAAACTTTTTGTCTGTTTTGATAGAATTTTATTTTTCTATTGACATTTTATATTTTATTTATTTATTTTTATTTCATCATATTACGGGGGTACAAATGTTTAGGTTACATATATTGCCTTTGCCTCACCCAAGTCAGAGCTTCAAGCATTTCCATCCCCTAGATGGTGCACACCATACCCATTAGGTGTGAATGTACCTATCCCCTCCTCTCCCTTCCCACCTGGCTGACACCCAATGAGTTTTATTACTAAATGTGCACATAAGTGTTGATCAGTTAATACCAATTTGATGGTGAGTACATATGGTGCTTGTTTTTCCATTCCTGTGATACTTCACTTAGTACAATGGGCTCCAGCTCTACCCAGGATAATATAAGAGATGCTATATTGCCATTGTTTTCTGTGGCTGAAAACTCCATGGTATACATATACCATATTTTATTAACCCACTCATGATGGGTGCTTGGGTTCTTTCCACATCTTTGGCATTGTGAATTGTGCTGCTATAAACATTCTAGTGCAGATGTCTTTTAGAAGAAGACTCCCAAGGCAATCACAGCAACAACTAAAATAAATAAATAAACGGACTTGATTAAATTAAAAAGCTTCTGCACAGCTAAAGAAACCAGCACTAAAGCAAACAGACAACCTACAGAACGGGAGAAACTATTCCCATGCTACACATCCGATAAATGGCTGATAACTAGTATCTATGTAGAACTCAGGAAAATCAGCAAGAAAAATATCAAACAACCTTATTAAAAAGTGGACAACCCATACTACTAAGCGAGGTATCCCAAGAATGGAAAAACAAGCACCACAATATACTCGCCAGCAAACTGGTATTAACTGAACCGCACCTAAGTGGACACATAGGAACTACATTAATTGGGTATTGGGTGGGTGGGAAGGGGGAGGGGACGGGTATATACATACATAAGGAGTGAGATGTGCACCGTGTGGGGGATGGTCATACTTGAAGCTCAGGCTTGTGGGGGGAGGGGGGACAAGGGCATTATTTGAAACCTTAAAATGTGTACCCCCATAATATGCTGAAATAAAAAAAAGTGGGCAAGCAACATGAACAGGAACTTTTCAAAAAACAGAGTAATGGCCAACAAACATATAAAAAATGCCCAACATCTCTAATCATCAGGGAAATGCAAATCAAAACCACAATGAGATATCACTTAACTCCAATGAGAATGGCTTTTATCAAAAAGTCCCCAAACAATAAATGTTGGTGTGAATGTGCAGAAATAGGAATGCTCATGCACTGCTCATGGGACTGCAAACTAGTACAACCTTGTGGAAAGTAATATAGAGATAACTAAAAGAACTAAAAGTAAAACTACCATTTGATCCAGCAATCCCATACCTGTGCATCTACCCAAAGGAAAAAAAGATATTCTATTGATTTTTTTTTAAATGTGTACCATTATTTTTGAACACTTTTATTGAGATATAATTCATATACCATACAATTTACTTACTTATACTGTACCATCCAGTGGCTTTTATTATATTCACAGAGTTGTGCAAACATGCCGACAATCTAATTTTAGAGTATTCTTATCACCCAATTAAAAAGAAAAAAACATACTCTTTAGCAATCACTGTCCATGCCCCATTCCCAATCCTAGATAACTATTACTCTCCTTTCTGTTTGTGTGTATATGTCTATTCTTGATCATGCATATAAATGGAATAATATCATATGTGGTCTTTTTTGATTGGCTTCTTTTATTTAGCATAATCATTTTGAAGTTCATGTTGTAGCATATATGAATATTTCATTGTTTTTTATTGCCAAATAATATGCTATTATGTGAATATGTCACATTTTATTAATGCATTAATCAGTTAATAGGCATTTGGGTTGTTTCCACATTTCTGTTGTTATGAATAATACTCCTCCTACAAGTTTTGTACAAAATTTTGTGTCAACATGTTTTCATTTCTCTGGTATATAATTAGGAGTGCAATTATAAAGTCATATGGTAACTATATACTTAACATTTTAAGCAATTATATTTAACTTTTTTCAAAATGACTGTACATTTTTGCAATGTCATAAGCAATGTATGAAGGTCCTAATCTCTCCACATGTTTACCAACACTTGTTATTGTCTTTCTTTTTGACGGTAACCATTCTAATGTATGCAAAGTGGTATCTCGTTGTTTTGATTTTTAAATATTGAGCATCTTTACATGTGTTTATTGGTGATTTGTATATCTTATTTGGAGAAATGTCTATTTGTTCAAATCATTTGCCTAATTATAATCAGGTTGTCATTTTATTATTAAGTTATAAGAGTTATTTATAATTTAATAATACTAGTCCCATATAAGACATATGATTTTCAAATACTTTTTCCCATTCTGTGGGCTGTCTTTTCATTTTTCTTGATGGTATCTCTTGATGGCACAACAGTTTTAATGTTGATGACATTCAATTTGGCCATTTTATTATTTAGGATTTGGTGTCATGTCTAAGAAGCTATTCCCTAATCCAAGGTCATAAGGTTTATACCTCTGTTTTATGTAAGAGTTTTTATAGGGTTAGGTCTTAAATTTAGACCTATGAGTTAAATTTTGTATATAATATAAGGAAGTATTATCATTCTTCATCATTCACCTTTCTTTCTGCCTTGGAATTCTGACAATAATGAATTGCGTTACCAGACTTTCTTAGGCTCTAAGAGAACAGAAGGATAACACCTCTGAAGGAGTTTTTCAGCTTTTTTAGGTTCAAGGCAGATATGGCTGAGGACCAAGTCCAGGTTATCATTGTAAGGGTTGCAGAGTTACTGCTACTATTAAATTTTCTACTCTTGGGACTCTTACAATGAGATAAGTAGGGAAAGTGTTTCAGCCCAAGTCATGCGATATATATGAACTTAGCCCAAGGATATCCCAAAAATACAAATAAACTGTGTGAGCTTCTTTCTGTACTCTCATGGTACCTGTTCATATTACTTAGCTGCCTTTCCTTCAACCCACTCTGATAACTCCATGCAGAATTTCATATTATTATGCAAGAGAGGAGAAAAAACCCTCTGTATTTTGTTTGAATTTTATCATAATAGTTCTACTTATTCAACAATCAATATCAAACAGAAAAGGTCCTGTGTAGAACAAATCACAGAATTTAAAATCATTACATAATTAACAAGTTACATTTATATGATAAACTGAATATACCTGATTTGAACACATGGTTGACAGTCTCTAAAAACAATAAGACAGACTTCTAACAATGTTGTCTTTTAAAAGATTATAAGCAATCTCATGTAATGAATCCAGGATATGACCTAGATCATATTATTAAATGAATAATGTTAGATCATATTATTATATGAACCAAGTGCTCTTATTTATGTAGTTGTCAATGCAGTTTGTCTAATATAGTGAGATACACTCTCCAAATCACAAAGAACTGTCTTCCAAAAGAATATTGACAAGATTATTGCCATTAAGCCTTTAATTATAGAAATTGCTTTAAGACAAGCCTTCTTAAATTCATAAAGGAGCTGAATTATGATATGAGACTACTTCCAGTGGAGGTGATATAACATACTGTTTAGGAATGTAGGCTTTAGACTCAAACATATATATATTCTAAATCATAAATATACCTTTTAATAGCACTGTGATTCTTGATGACTTACTTAAACTCTTATAAGTGTAAAATAATTGTGATAATACTTACATAGTAGTATCATTTTAATGTTATTTGATATATTTTAGACATGCACACATTTCTGTGTAAATGCATTCATGGTGGATATAATGATTTAGCCCAAATGATCCAACTTACAAAAAGAGATCTTTGTTTTATGTAAAGATATCTATATTTCAACTTATTTTCACCTGATTTTTAAATTTTTTCCCTTCTTTTACCCGGAATGTCAACGAAGTTTTTATCATGATAAATTGACAAGTCATTAATATCAGTCCACATTGGTGTTGATGCTTACTATATACATATATATATATATATATACATACACACACATCATCCCAGCTGATTCTCAGATAATAGCATACCTCCATATTACCATCAGCTTAGATATTTTATCCAAACCTGATTCCTGCCATTTTTGTTCAGTGATGATGTGACTGACAAATCTCCTCATTCTTACCTTTTATATTTGTCAGTTCTCACCTTCCCTCACTCTCTTGCTACTCTTCCTCCCTGCTTCCCTCTTTGTCTTATGCTGTTGGGTATATTGCTTCATTTCTTCTTTATCTATGTTTGCCATGACTGCAAAAAGAACTTCTGTGGGGAAAAATGTCTTCCAGGAATCCAGACAGAAATTGTAAGATGGATTTCTTCAACTCCTGGAATCCATGAATGCTTTTGCTACAATTTTTATATTCATCATGGAGGTGCTATCCATGTGTACATATTTGTCTTTGTACTCTTTTTCTCTAAGCCAGAGGACTTTTTATCATCTTCCTCTATGATGGAAAAAAAAAAAAAAAGCAATCAAAAACCAACACCAAGCTAGGTGGGGATAGGGTACATGAAAAATATTTTTTTTCAGGATCTAGGCCTTCCAAAGCTCATAAAGTAAGAATTAACTTTTCTTTATCTCTCTCTGAATTTTCTTTATGTCTGACTACCTGCTGAATAGGAGATATGACTGTTAAGGGGTTATAGGAAAAAATACCTCATTGAGTAATATGTTAAGCTATCATGCTCCCTCAAGCTTATCACAGACACAAATAAAGCAATGATAATGAGTGAGATGTGCACCATCTGGGGGATGGTCATGCTGGAGACTCAGACTTGTGGGGGTAGGGAGGGGAATGAGCATTTTTTGAAACCTTAAAATCTATACCCCCATAATATGCCGAAATAAAAAAAAAATAAAGTGATAAATAAATTTTGCCACAGCATTAATAGTTCTAATTTTACCAGGGACAGTAGTGGTTGTAGTTATTTACTCGTGTAACAAAACCCAAATAAGTTCTTAAAACTTGGCTTCTCCAAAGAGCACATACCAATGAGTCCCTAAGAACCTACTGACACATGCCAGGAAGTGAACATGCCCTGGAATGTGTAGAGCACATCATTTCCCTCCCATGCCTCCTTCCATTGCCTTAGTGGTACCTACTGGTTGAAATGAGAAGAAGCATTTGAATGAAGACCATTGTTTCTCAAAGGACAGCAACTTTAAACACTTTTCATGAACTATATCATTCATACTGAAAAGTGCATAAAACACACATTTGAAGCACAATGAGTAATTATGAAATGAATGCCCATATAGCCTGATTCTCAGGTAGGAAATTAAACATGCCAGTACCCCCAGCCCTATATTTCCTGTGGAGACCACATACCCTCCATTCCTTGACAAATAAGCATAATTCAGATTTTATGTTAATCACTTGATTTGCTTTTCTTTATGGTTTCATGGCCTTTTGAATATGTCCCTGGTTTTGAAATTTATACAAAAACAGAGCAGTATTTTATCATTTGTGTCTATCTACTTTTGTCAATACTGTACTTCTAAACAACATCTTGCTGCCTAGAGGAATAGTCATTCATTTCCCTTGCTTTATAGTATTTCCTTGTTAATTTACTTCAATTTATATTTCCATTCTACTCTGGGCAGACAACTTGGTTGTTTCCAGTTTGGGGCTATTACACACAATGCTGTTGAAAACACTGTCTGTCACCTGGGCACACATGCAACACCACAGGTCTGTTAGGTGTCGCTCTTTTCACTTTTCATAAGCAGAAAAGCTCTCGGAGCAAAATTGGCTTGGAGAAGTGAGCATACCTCTGTGCGATCTTATGTTTCCCCAACATTAAGCTGATATACCTCATTATGTTAACTTTATGCAGCTCTTTAAAAAGCTTTTCATTAGTGTTTCCTTCAGCTTAAAACGGAGTCCAAATTATCTAGCCCAACATTAAAAAAATAAAAATTCTATCAAGTATTATATTTAGTTTTAGTTTTCTATATAATTGTGATCATAGTGCACATATAATTTTATAGCTTACTTTTAAATCTAAATATGTATATTACTTTTCTATGGCTGGGAATTTAACACAAATTGAAAACAGTACATAGTATGCATGTATTATCTCCCAGTTTCTATGGATTAGATGTCTGGGCACATCTTAGTTGGATCTTCTGACCAAGGCTACAATAAAGGTGTTGGCCCAGTTGACTCTGTATTGGGAGACTTTAATAGGGAAGAACTCACTTCCACGCTCCTTCAGATTGTTGGTAAAATTCATTTCCTCGCTGCTGTAGAATCATGACATTTTGCTTGCTCAAAGCCAGCAATGGAGCAAGAGAATTTCTGCTGCTTGAAGCCTCAAACAACAAGGAAAGCTTAAACCTTCTTTTAAAGGACTCACTCAATATGCTATTTGCCTAGGATAAAGCCTCTTTTAATTAACTTAAAAGCAAATAATTAGGAGTCTTATATCTGCAAAATCACTTTATCATTGATGTTTGATATATTGGCTAGACGTATGTTGTAGCTTGTAACTACACTACATTCAATGGGAGAAAATTACACAAGAGTGTATACACCAGGGAGTGGGAATGACAGGGACATCTTAGAATTATGACTACCATACATTGTGACACATGTTTTTCTTATTATTTTTAGCTCTCGAAGATTTTTCATGACTATTATATTCCATCTGATCAAGTATACTATTATTATAATTCACTTAAACACTAGATTATCAGTACATATTTAGGTTGTATTTTCTAGTTTTTAAGGTTTTAAAAACTCTAATAATGTCTGACAAATAATATGGGCCTCAGTTGTCTCAACTAGAAATCAGCAGTTTTTAAAAACTGGAAAAAGTGAAGGGTGAGTACATTATTAAAAATCTATTTGGTTCTATTTTCAAAATCCTAGAGATAAATAGTAGATACTATATTTATCTCATCAAAAAATGCTTGTGTCAGTAGTCTTGCCAATTGGCAACTGAAAACAATCATCAAAGCAAAAGTAATCATTATTTTGTATAACAATAAATAAATAACAATGAAAAAAAACTCCCACATTTAGACAATAGAGTGCTATCAAGAAATTTAAAATAACACATTTGCTATCTGAAAACCAACCATATCCATCATATCCTTCAAGGTTTGGATTCTCATAGATTTTAATACCCATATCATTTATTTCAACATCTCTCCAGACCTGACTTAAACAAGATGCATACTTTCAAAACTAGATTATTCCATGTCAAATTCATTATCATCTCTCATCATATCTCAACCTTTTTTCCTCTACATTCTGTATTCTAATTAATATCAACCCATCCACGCTTTTACCCAAGCCAAAGTCCAGGAAGTCAGCCAACATTTGTGCTTATCCCGCACATTAAACCAATGATCAAGTCTGAAAGCTGTTTTTATGTTACATTCTCATGGTCAAGGAATATCTGTAATTGTCCCAATAGCTAATTGTTTATAAAATATTATTTGGTTAGCTTGAAATAATTAATAAAATTCCCTAACTAACTTACTATCAAAAAATACTTCAGGGATTGAATTAATAATGTCTGCCTATTGATAGATGAAAGATGCATGTTCACTGTGTTTACTGTCTTTGATCATCACAAAATATTGGTTGTAACTATTTTGTTATAGCTTAGAGCAATAACTGTCAAAAACCTCTCAATAGATGACTTTTGTGGTTATGACTTATTGATAACAGGAACAATTTAGTATGAAAGGAATCAATGTTAGGGTTAATATTTTTTTAATTTTATAGAAAATATGTACATACACTGTTTTTAAAAGATTGTGAAGTATCTATAGACATACAAACATCTTTCTAGTCACTTTTAGCATATTCATATTTGATACATTTATGTTTGAAAAATCATACTGTAGCCAGTTGAGATTAGTTTGGCTATGGATAACAGAGACTTTTCAAAATCACAGTTAAAACATGCTAGAAGGTAGTCTCAGGCTGGTAGAGCAAATCTGTGACAATCAGGAATGTTTCCTTTATAGTCCTTGCTTGTGACTCGTCTTCAAGGTCACATCAGTGTCCAAATTTGCTCCTAGAATTTCAGACATTATATGCATAATATAGTTCAGAAGAAGGCAGCCAGACAAGAGGACAAGCAGGGCAGACCCTATTTCAGTCATCTCCCTTTGGCAGCCTTCTATAAAGATCTCAACATTTTCACATACATATCATTGGAAAGAGTGATTCACATGATTACACCTATTTGCAAAAGAAAATAGAAAATAAACTATTCATTCTGGGAAACAATGTGGCAGGAAAAAATTTGGGTTCTGTTTCTAAATAAGGAAAGAATGAATATTGTACAGGCAACTACTACTTCCTCACATGCACACATACACGGGCACACAAGTGTCCACACAGATACACATACGGATTTGTATATACATAAAATGCATATCTGACATTTATACTGATTTTTCAATAAGCACCTGTCTAAATTATGCTTCATTATTATTCATAATCAATTTAATACCCTGGTTAAAAATTCACTAAACTGATGTATCATAGTATACTCTAAAGTTGGTGATAGGCATCTCCACCTCCACATTGTTATTGTTCTTACTTGCTATGCTGCTGCTTTGATGACTGCTGCTGCTACTGCTTCTTAGGGAGCATCTGTCCTGGGCCAGGTATTTTGCTACATAGTTTATATACATGTTAGGTGAATAAAACTGCTCTTTGCTCCTATTTTCAGGTATAGTATGGTATTTGAAAAAAAAATACAAACTCAAATCTCAAAAACACTTGAGAATCATCCACATTTTATGTGTTTTCTTTAGGAATTGAATAGGAGAGTGTACTGCCTCAAATACAATAAAATATCTTGAATGTCCCTGATGGGGGGAGATGGATAGAGACATAGAGAAATAGAGAGAGGAGAGACAGAGAGAGAGAGAGAGAGAGAGAGAGAGAGAGAGAGAGAGAGAGAGAGAGAGAGAGAGAAAGGAGGGAGGGAGGGAGGGAGGGAGAGTGAGAAAGATTGCTTTCAGTGATATAAAAGATTCCATATGGTATTAGTTTGTCAAAATATTTCTGTAGGAGTACTGCCGGAACTTTCCACCCACACACATATTTAGTATTTAAACCTTCAGTAAATTCATTTTTCTTCCTTCTGTGTGTCTGTCTTTCTTTTCCCATTTTTTTCAGCTTCACTGAATCTAAGTTAGTCAATGAGATTTTCTGTTGGAGGTAACTAGACTATTTTGATACCCACAATAAGATCAAGAAAAAGTCTAAAACACATTTTTTATGAAGAATTATCCATGTTTCTAAATGCCCGAAACCTGTCATACATCTCTGTGCTGATGATCATATTTTCTGCAGGGCCCCATGACTGACTGTACTTCTTTAATTGCTATGGCAACAGCACAATAGAGCCAATATAACCACAGGGACTACAGTTACATCAAATGTTAAATACCTTAGGGAAACTGAACTACAATGAATAGTATGACATCTAAAAGTGTCAGAGATTCACCTTTCAGAATTTCAAGAAATGAGTGAGCAAAGTACTAAATCATTTACTGTATTTGAAACACTGATGATAACATTGAATTTGTATTATAACCTTTATTATGCCCTTTCAAGTTGTCATCAAAGTGAATTATGGGAAGGGAGCTGCTATATTCTTGGAAATTGGAACAAAACAGGGGTCATCTACTGCACTGAGATAGATAGGAGGATGGCGATTTCATTGCATTTCACATTTATGACACTGTTCCATATGTGGACTTACCATCTCCCGTGTGTCCACTGAAGCTTGATTATCCTGCAATGAGATGTAGTAGAAAGACAACCTGGTACATTAAATCCAGGTTGGAATCTGAGACACCTAATAATGTCTTCAGACATTCACTGAGATTCACATTCCTCATCGTTGGATGACACGGAACGTCAGCTCTCCTTACCTTGATGCTTCCTGCTTACCACAAAGCATGGATATGTTGGGGCACACTTCCTGAGGTTGGACATTGATGGGGAGCAGCAGTGTAACGTCAGCAAACCAGATACCCCTTATCTGAAAGATTCCTTACCTCTGTTTATTTATGTGAAGTCCACCATTTACACAGAATATTGCCTATTTCTATATTTTCTCCAGTCGTCTCTCCTCTTCCCCACTGCATTTTAATTTAATTCTATCAAGCAGAGGAATCTGGCATTGCACCTTTAAAATATACACCTTGGGAAACTCACCTTTTATGTACAAAGTGGATTATCAAGTTATTTGTCAAACTAAATAACCATCTACTCTGTGGATTAATTATATTTATGCCTTAGAGGCACTACTGGCTTAATTAAAGTTTTAAATATAAGTTATCTTCCTCTTTTCTGCATACATTACTCCCTCCTTCCCAAATATTTCCCACTTACTTTTGAACATCCATAAGGAGAGCTCAAAATCAATGGAAATTAATTTCAAATAACCATTTGCCACTTGTGCCAGCTGACTCAACTCTAACCTACTGCTGTTCCAGAACTGCTGGAAATCTTCACAGCCACTTAGCACTGGGATGGTCTAGGCTGCGTTTTCTCCTCAACCTATTTTCTGCAAAAAAAAAAATATATTCACCTTCACAGTTCCTAGTAGCATTTACTCTCAGGATCCATGAGTTCTTAATAACAACATAGTCTCAATAGGGAGACTTTCTAGTAGGTATAGTAAGTGACAACTCAGCCTATACCAGTGAGAGAATACTCAGACCTTTTTATATACATCACTCCCCTTTCTATACGGTGGAATTTATATTCTTAAAAGAATACATGGCATTCTGGATTAAAGCATTTGGGTGACATTAGTCTTATCTTGACACACCAAAGAAAAATGAATGACTTGTAGTTAAATGTGTCATTTCAGTTGCCTTCCCCAGTGCTCTTAAGTCTTTACCACAATAATCTGCTAGCATATTTGATATGAAACTCAATTATGAAGAAACACCAAGAAAACAAATAAGTACATGACTTGAATTTAAAGAATCATTGTTGTTGTAAGATTTAACAATCTTTTATGTGAAAGTGCTACATAATCAGAAAAACACAATGTGAATAATTTTTGCCACTAGCAACCTAACACACTAGGGAGAGCATGGATTTTGGAAATAGATATCTCTCTATCTTAAATTTACCTTTTTGTTAATTTCTATATGATCCTGAGGGAATTTCTTAAATTTCTTAAATTTGATTTTATAGTATAAAATGGGAATAAAAATAACTATATGCAGTTGAGCAAGGATTAAATAGGATTTGGTATGATAAATAAATAATATAACAAGCCCATTTTAGCTTTCTAATGTAAGCTAACAAAATTAACATAAATAAATATTCTTAAATACATTAAAAATCTATATAGCCACCACCTCAATTTTATAAAGCAAACAATTGCTGAAGTATTTGCACATCTACAAGTTAGAGTAAGCATGACAAATTTTACATTCAGTGAATTGGCTTAATTATAAGTTATCACAATCTCAAAATTAGTTTCTCATCTAGAAAATAAACAGTTCATCGCTTCCTTTATGCTTAACTATGACTAATGAATGGTAACTATTATATTTTTAATTATTTTCTTTGTTAATATAAGTTGTTATTTATCTGTAGTCAATTTATACAAACAATATTTATATATTATGTCATGTTAAAAATACATACAGGTGATGCACACATGTTGAGACCAAAAATTACAGCATGCTATATTAAGAACTCATAAACCCATTTGAACTGTATAAATTTAAAAGATATCTAAGTCAAAACTTTCACAGTCTGCCATCTGTTTTAATTGTATATATCCTTGTCCTATACAGATCCTAACCTAATTTTAGTAGATTCTGTCAAAGTGCCTTGTATGTATTGCAGGTGCTAAATACATCTTTCTGAAAAATAATGAAAGGATGAAGTAGACCTACCATATGATCCAGCAGTCCCACTATGAGGTATTTACCCAAAGGAAAAAAAGTCATTTTATCAAAAAACTCTTGCACTAGAATGTTTATTGCAGCACAATTCACAATCATAAAGAAGTGGAATCAACCCAAGTGTCCATCAGTTCATGAGAGGATTAATAAAATGTGGTATATGTATATTATGGAATGCTACTCAGCCATAGAAAATGAATTAATACCTTTTTCAACAATCTGGATAGAACTGGAGACCACTCTCCTAAGTATCACAAGAATGTAAAAACAAACACCACATGTACTCACTATTAAATTGGAACTAACCGATCAGTACTCATGCACAGATAGAAGCAAAACTCAATGGAAATAATGCAGGTGGCAGGGGAGCGGTGGAGATGGGTAGAATCGTACCTAACAGGTGCAATGTACACTATCTGTGTGACGGGCACACTTATAACTTTGACTCAAGCAGTACAAAAAGCAATCCATGTAACCAAAACATTTGTACCCCTGTAATATTCTGAAATTAAAAAAAGAAAGAATGAATGAACTGATTTATGGGTGAATTTTAACAGTTTATTATATTGAATGTGCTGAGGAATTTTACTAGTGACTCTTATAATCTTATAAGTCTTATAAGGACTGAAAGATAATTGTTCTGTGTAATACATGTCATGTTTTGAGGGTTGGACTTAACAGGTTCAATCATAATATCCTCAGTATGTGTTTTAAAAGAGAATAAAGTTAAAATGTTAGCACTGATAGTTTCTCTAGAAAAACAATTAGGCAAAAAAACTAAAATATTTGAAATGAAACTATTAAATGTGTTTCACCACCTAAACTATATTATGAAGTATCCTTTACAGTACTATGACTACTTCAACACATTCTAAAACAACAACTCAGCATCAACAGGCATTAGTATTTGTTCTTAGGCATTAGTGCGGGCAAAGAGGCACTAACTAAATTGATAGAGTTCAACTGAATGATGGCAAGGCAGCTCCAGAAGAGCCCAGTAGTTTTCCTTTAATTCAACATGTAAATTGCTACCATATTGGTTTCTGCAGAGACTAGATTATACTCTTAGTTTGTTGTAAAATCCAAATTTGCTTGTATATTCCATTCTGATTGCCAAATAAATACTGATTCTCTTGAATATACGGTATGTAATAGCCATGAGCTGAAAGATGGACGCAATACTGGAAAATCGTTTTCCAGTTTGTTGTCTGATAGATTCTTTTTTGTTTATAAATATGTCACTTTGGGCCTGAAAGGAATTTACTTGAAAGAATGTAATATAGAAATGAGTAAATATTATCTAAAGAGCTGCAACTCTATCACTATTTGCTAAGTTACAGCCCCACTCAAATATTTAATAAAAACCTGTCTGTGATGCTTGCATTTACCTATTTAGAGAAAGTGACAGATCATGTTTGAAATAGTTTTACTTAACTAGATATTAATAAAAATAAGGATACTGTGTTTGATGATATTTATTACTTTTTAAATTATTAATTCTAGGAAAGCATGACAACTATTCTTCTCTTGCATTCGCATTAATATTTTCAAATTTTATATATTAATTTAATAAATATGTCAAGGATTAGTTTATATTTGTAGAAAATGAAAATTATGCTTCTTTATATTATCTTTTAACTCCTATCTTTCACAAACTTTGAAATCTCCATCTTGTCTTAATAACTTGAAAAAACGTATTAAAACCAATTTATATGTTGTTGTTCATTACTTCGAGGTCTCAAACAGAAATTAAACATGGAGTTAAGAGAGTGGTCCACATTTTATTCTATACTTATACTTACTTTCTAAATCACCATATCTGTAGTGATTTGTATATGCTGCTTTATGATAAAAAGTAAATCAGATTATGAAATAGAAAACATAATTTTAGGTCGAGTAGAATCACATCTTTGAATATATATGACAGAGCTAAGAAGATACATGTTTCTAAAATATGGGTAAGTTCTGATTAATTACAAATGATGTGACATGTTATATATTCTTCCTTTTGAATCCATATTTGGAAAAATAATGAAAGAAACCCTGTTCCCTTTTTTAACAAATTAATCACCTTTTAGTGACTACTAAAATGTTGCAAGCATAGTATGAAGAGTTTCTGCATACCTTCTCCCCAAATTACCAAATACTCAAATTTACCGCGTTTGCTTTCCTCCTCTTTTCCATCTTCTTCTCTATTTCTCTTTCTCTCTCTTCTTATATACATACACACACACACATTTAATTAGATGTGATTATATATTTAAATTCTTATATAATTTATTATGTACTATATATTTAAGTTATAATAAATATATAGATACATAGATCTCATCCTTAATTTGGAATTACCTTCGTGGGAAGATTTTGATTTTTAATTCAGTTTTTTTTAATACATGTGACATTGTTCATATCTTTTATGTATTTTTTCTATGTGTTTTCTTGTGTTAGTTTGATAATTTGTGCTTTATAATGAATTTGTCCCTTTCATCTAAGTTGTTGAGTTTATTGGCATGACATGGAGTTTGTATTGATGCCCCAATTTTATTTTCATTGGTAATTTTTCCTTTTATTTTTTTTCTTAATTTTCTTGTGTAGATATATGAATTTATCAATCTAAAAGCCACCTTTTGATTTTGTGTATTTTTCTTCCTTTATATTTTATTGATTCCTGCTCTTATGTTAATGATTCCCTTTTTTCTGTTTGGTTTGGGTTTAATTTGCTTTTTTGTTGTTTTGTAGCTTTTTAGATATCAAGCCTTTTTAATTGAATTTAAACCATGTTTTCTTTCTAATATATTCAGTCTTACCCACCATAAAAACTTAGACAGTTTTTTTTATATCTTGAATCATTACACTTTGTTTTCATTTTCATTCAGCTAAAAATATTAGCTATTTTTCCTTGTGGTTTTTTTTTTTTTTTTTTTTTTTGAGACAGAGTCTCAGCTTTGTTGCCCAGGCTAGAGTGAGTGCCGTGGCGTCAGCCCAGCTCACAGCAACCTCAAACTCCTGGGCTCAAGCAATTCTTCTGCCTCAGCCTCCCGAGTAGCTGGGACTACAGGCATGCGCCACCATGCCCGGCTAATTTTTTCTCTATATATTAGTTGGCCAATTAATTTCTTTCTATTTATAGTAGAGACGGGGTCTCGCTCTTGCTCAGGCTAGTTTCAAACTCCTGACCTCGAGCAATCCGCCCTCCTCGGCCTCCCAGAGTGCTAGGATTACAGGCGTGAGCCACCGCGCCCGGCCTCCTTGTGGTTTTTTTTTGATGCATATAATTTTACATTTCCAAAAATTTCAGTATTTCTTAGTATTTCATTTTTATTGATTTATAATAAAATGTCATGTGGTCAGATAATATGTTCAATGTGATTTAAATTATTTGATATATTTTGAGAATTATGGTCTGTTTGTTACACAGCCTATCTTAGTAAAGTTCCATGGGCACCTAAAAATAATATGTAGTCTGTATTTATTGAATTTATGTTCCATAATAGTAAATTAGGTCGGGTTGATTTATAGTGTTATGGTTCTGTGCAAGTCTTTTTTAGCTTCTGCTCTCATTTTTTTTTTTTCAGTTTATCCTACCAATTAATGAGAAAGAAGGGTTTGTACCTCCAGTTATAATTGCATATTTTTTAAAAATTTCCCTTTTGTTCCACCATATTTTGTTTCTTATATTTTGAAGCTCTGTTGTTAAGTGCATGTACATTCAATGTTTTCATGGTTTCTTGATGAATTCCTTATTTTTCTCTCTAAAGTGCCTCTGTTTATCTCTGATATACTATTTACCTTTCTCTAACTTATAGTCAAACCAATTTTTTTATGCCCAGTGTTTTCATGACTTATCTTTTCAAGACTTTAACTTTCAGTTGTCCATGGCTTTCTTTTCATTTTTTTTCCTTTTGTTTATTTTTTATTTCAGCATATTATGGGGGTACAAATGTTAAAGTTACATATATTGTCCATGCTTCCCCTCTTCCGTTGAGTCAGAGCTTCAAGCGTGACCATCCCCCAAACATTGCGCATCTTACTCATTGTGTTTGTATATATCCATCCCCTCTTCCCCCTTCCCACCTGCTCAACACCTGATAAATGTTATTCCTATATGTCCACTGAGGTGTTGATCCGTTAATACCAATTTGCTGGTGAGTACATGTGGTGCTTGTTTTTCCATTCTTGAGATACTTAGTAGAATGGGTTCCAGCTCTATCCAGGAAAATACAAGAGGTGCTCTATCACCATTGTTTCTTAAAGCTGAATAGTACTCCATGGTATACATGTACCACATTTTATTAATCCACTCATGAATTGATGGGCACTTGGGTTGTTTCCACAACTTTGCAATTATGAATTGTGCTGCTATAAACATTCGAGTGCAGGTGTCTTTTTCATAAAGTGACTTTTGATCTTTTGGGTAGATGCCCAGTAGTGGAATTGCTGGATCAAATGGTAGATCTACTTGTATCACTTTAAGGTATCTCCATATTGCTTTCCACAGTGGTTGAACTAGTTTGCCGTCCCACCAGCAGTGTAGGAGTGTTCCTATCTCTCAGCATCCATGCCAACATTTATTGTTTGGGGACTTGTTAATAAAGGCCATTGTCACTGGAGATAAGTGATATCTCATTGCAGTTTTGATTTGCATTTCCCTGATGATTAGAGATGTTGAGCATTTTTTCATATGTTTGTTGACCATTATTCTGTCTTCTTCTGAGAAGTTTCTGTTCATATCCTTTGCCCATTTTTTGATAGGGTTGTGTGATTTTTCCTTGATGATTTTCCTGAGTTCTAAATAAATTCTAGTTAACAGCCCTTATCGGATGTGTAGCTTGCGAAAATTTTCTCCCATTCTGTGGGTTGTCTGTTCTCTTGACAGTTTTTTTGGCTGTGCAGAAGCTTTTTAATTTGATCAGGTCCCATTTACTTATTTTTGTTTCTAATCCAGATATAAAACCATCCTCATATAGCCAACTAATCTTCGACAAAGCAGACAAAAACATACACTGGGGAAAAGAATCCTTATTCAATAAATGGTGCTGGGAAAAATGGATAGCCACACGTAGAAGACTGAAATAGGACCCACACCTTTCACCTCTCACAAAAATCAACTCACGCTGAGTAACAGACTTGAAACTTAGGTGTGAAACTATTCGAATTCTAGAGCAAAACATTGGAAATACTCTTCTAGACATTGGCCAAAGCAAAGCATTTATGAAGAAGACCCCAAAGGCAATCATGGATTTATTTTCAAAGTGTATTTCTTTTAAATGCTTTATGGATGACCTGGCTATTTTAGTCAAATACAAATATTTAGTCAAATGCAAATACTCTTTGCTTTTAATTTTACCCTCCATTTGTGGTTAAGATTTTTAATATATTTTAGGATTAAGTCTACCACCTTTGAATCAATTTTATATTTTCCTAAAGGATTCATTATCTCTCTAGTCCTTCTATACTGGTGCACTTCTTTCTTTATGTCTTATAGAGAATACCTGAGATAAATTTTTCTTAGACTTTGCCTACCTGTGAATATTTTTAAGCTACTTTTGGAGGATATTTTTATTAGATATAAAATTCGTGGTTACAGGGTTGTTTCTTCTTTTTTATTTATGAATTTTAAATATATTTTTCCATGGTAGGGGGGGTTACTTCTTTATAATGAACATTCAGTTGTAGTTTGTATGGTTATTCTCCATATATATAATGTCTTTTAAAGTGAGTTTTCTCTATATACTTGGTTTTCAGAAGTTTATTCTTACATCTAGGTGTAATTATTTTTGTGTTTATCTGCTGTATTGATCTTTTTAGATCATTAATGTCATCAACTCTGAAATCTTTTCAGCTATTATAACTTCTAATATTTATTTTGTATCATTATATCAGACTTTCTGTTCTGTGTTTTCAGTTTTTTTAATTTGTCTGAGGTTAGATTTTTTTTCTTAATCTGTTTTCAAATTATCCTGATACTTTTTTCTGCTGTGTGCCATCTTCTGTTAAGGACATTTAATGATTTTTTTCATATTTTAGAGCATTTGCATTTTAAAATTTGTTTCCACATTTCTGCTAATTCCAACTATTCAGGAGGTGGAAACAGGATTCCTTAAGGCGAAGGGTTCAAGACCTACGCAATGTAGCAAGACCCTCATCTCTAAAGAAAATTTTTTTATATGCATGGTGGCTTGCACCTGTAGTTACAGCTACTCTAGAATCTGAGGTGTGAGGATCACTTGAACTCAGGAGTTCAAGGCTGGAGTGAGGTATGATTACTCTAGCCTGGGCAACAGAGCCAGACTTCATCTCTTAAAAACAAAAAATTATACTTATCTACAGATATGTCATTTCTGTTGTTCTTCATCCATTTGTAAAGATTGAAGTTTCTTCCATCTGATTTAGTTTTCCTGCAGCCTAAAGAGAATATCCTTTACATTTCTCATTGTGCAGGTCTGCCAGTGATGAAACTTTCAGTTTCTTTAAAAATTCTTTACTTTGTTTTTTCATCTTTTATAAAGGTATAACGCCACCTAGGTTGATAAATTTTCCTATCTTCTTGCAGCACTTTAAAGACATTTTCATTAACTTCCATCTCACTTTATTTACAAAGGGAAGTCAGAGGGGAGTCAGCAGTTACTTTCATTTTGTTCATGTTATTTTATTGTAATCTTTCTTATTTCTGTGACTGCTGCTAAGATTTTTTTTCCCTCTGGTTATCAGCAATTTTATTATGATATGTCTTGGCATGATTTCTTTATGGTGAGTTGGGTTTATATGTTGTAATCACATTTATAGGTTGTATCACGCTTGTAAAATTGTTCATTTTTATTTTTCAAATATATTTCTGCCTCACCATCTTCTTCTGATACTGCAATTGTGTGTGTGTGTGTGTGTGTGTGTGTGTGTGTGTCTGTCTGTGTGTGTGTGTGTCTGTGTTTGCCTTCTTAATATTGTTCCACAGGTCACTGGATTTTTGTTCACTTTCTTTTCCTCCCTTTTTATCAGTGTTTGAGGATGGTTAGTACTCTGTCTCCACCTATATATATTTCTGAAGCTGTTGCTTCAGTAACTCCTCTCTGATAATCTGCCCCACAAATTCAAGCCACCTGAGACTCTCTGCTCTCCAGTTTCTGTCTCTTCACTTTAACAAGACGATTCACGCTTTGCCTTGTTTCCCCTTCTTGTGTTGTGGTTTGGAAAGTGTCTCCAGGAATAATTATAGGGTTTGTTAAATTTTCATTTACTATCTCAAGGATCACATTTATGTGCTTGATTAGTTCCAATATCTAAAAGCTGTGTTTTATATATTTTTGTACTTTTGTTTGTCATTGTTTATTATGGAAAAGCTGGTTCAATACTAGTTAGTCAAGAACAGAAGATTCTATCTATATTTGTTGAAATGATCATTGTTGTTAATTACAACCACATTTAGTATGGCATAAAATAGGCATAAATAATTCACAGTTATAAACAATATGCTTTATTTAGAAAACTAGGCACAGTATTTCTGGAATAATTCCATATTTCACATTTATATTCAAATAAAATTTGGGTGATTTTTACAGCTATTTTCCCACTTGGTTTTTAAAACTTCATGAAATGTATGAAGACATTTAATCACATATATTATTTTTATTTTGAAGAGAGATTTTGATAGCATATACTGAAGGTCAAACTGTAAAATAAAATTGTCAAAGTGTTTATTTTTTAAATTTAATTTGGATAAATACCAATGCATTAAGATTTTAAGAGAAAGAAAACAGAATATTATATCTTATTGAACTCGTTGAGTATTTTGATGATGATTTCCGTAAATTATCTTCAAAAATTCTCATTTATAACTAGTATAGTATTGTAATGTAGGAAACTAGAAGCTATTGTGGCAAGTTTTCAGCCTTATCATTTTTGAGCATAATATCCTATATTTGCAGTTAGGATGTGAAAGTTAAACCATGTCAAGATAGTTTATAAAGATGAAAAAATTTAATCAATAAGTAATTACATTCAACGGTTATGCTACAAGGTCAACTCAATAGCACATTCTGTCATTTATTGTTTCTATAGTGATTTGAACTACTCTCAAATCTTTAAATGTGCCTCTTCATTTTTTGAACTTCGTTATGAAACAAGATGTCCTTCAGGTTTTGGGGGAATTTTTCCTAAACAACTAGCCCTCTAGTCTGGGTTGAATTTCTGGTTTTTGTACACTCATGGAGTTCCCTGTACATGTTTCAAAAATGGCACTTAATTAAAATAATTATAATAACCTTTTGACTTCTTTGTTTTTTCATTTCATTTTAAATCCTATGAAGCCATGACTGGTATATTATTTATCTCTAGTACCCATTAGTACAGAATAAATATAAATACTTTTTCTTAAATAATAAAAATACTTCCATATTCAAAATTGCATTAAAATATTATTCTAGTAGGAATAGCAATATTAGCTAAATGATGAGATGCTAACACTATATTTTGTGTCTTCTATTACAGGCTCTTAAATCTGATCTACAATGGAAAAATTTCTTTTTTATTTGTTTTTCATTGGCATAGCAGTGAGAGCTCAGATCTGTCCAAAGCGTTGTGTCTGTCAAATTTTGTCTCCTAATCTTGCAACCCTTTGTGCCAAGAAAGGGCTTTTATTTGTTCCACCAAACATTGACAGAAGAACTGTGGAACTGCGGTTGGCAGACAATTTTGTTACAAATATTAAAAGGAAAGATTTTGCCAACATGACTAGCTTGGTGGACCTGACACTATCCAGGAATACAATAAGTTTTATTACACCTCATGCATTTGCTGACCTACGAAATTTGAGGGCTTTGCATTTGAATAGCAACAGATTGACTAAAATTACAAATGATATGTTCAGTGGTCTTTCCAATCTCCATCATTTGATATTGAACAACAATCAGCTGACTTTAATTTCTTCTACAGCATTTGATGATGTATTTGCCCTTGAGGAGCTGGATCTGTCATATAATAATCTAGAAACCATTCCTTGGGATGCTGTTGAGAAGATGGTTAGCTTGCACACCCTTAGTCTGGATCACAATATGATTGACAACATTCCCAAGGGGACTTTCTCCCACTTACACAAGATGACTCGGTTAGACGTAACATCAAATAAATTGCAGAAGCTACCACCTGATCCTCTCTTTCAGCGAGCTCAGGTACTAGCAACCTCAGGAATCATAAGCCCATCTACTTTTGCATTAAGTTTTGGTGGAAACCCTTTGCATTGCAATTGTGAATTGTTGTGGTTGAGGCGTCTGTCCAGAGAAGATGACCTAGAGACCTGTGCTTCTCCTGCACTTTTAACTGGACGCTACTTTTGGTCAATTCCCGAGGAAGAGTTTTTGTGTGAGCCTCCTCTCATTACACGTCACACGCATGAAATGAGAGTCCTGGAGGGTCAAAGGGCAACACTGAGGTGCAAAGCCAGGGGAGACCCTGAACCTGCAATTCACTGGATTTCCCCTGAAGGGAAGCTTATTTCAAATGCAACAAGATCTCTGGTGTATGATAATGGAACACTTGACATTCTTATAACAACTGTAAAGGATACAGGTGCTTTTACCTGCATTGCTTCCAATCCTGCTGGCGAAGCAACACAAACAGTGGATCTTCATATAATTAAGCTCCCTCACTTACTAAACAGTACAAACCATATACATGAGCCTGATCCCGGTTCTTCAGATATCTCAACTTCTACCAAGTCAGGGTCTAATGCAAGCAGTAGTAATGGTGATACTAAAATGAGTCAAGATAAAATTGTGGTGGCAGAGGCAACATCATCAACGGCACTGCTTAAATTCAATTTTCAAAGAAATATCCCTGGGATACGTATGTTTCAAATCCAGTACAATGGTACTTTTGATGACACCCTTGTTTACAGGTAAGAAAAATTAAGCAACTTTGTTTACTTACCATGCATCTTAATGTAGGGCTTATTAATGGACTACTGATTTTTTTTAATTGACAGTACTTCTGTGTTGTAATTATAGCACTCCATTTTTTAAAATGTATAATGTAAGGTTTGTAAAAGGTGGTGAATACCTGTGGGGAAATATTTTGAATGATGCTGTTTATAGAGAGTTTAAACTTATATTTAATATTATGCTGACTTAACGTTTTGTTCCCCTCATCTAAGAGATGTGACTATCAGAGAACAAGACTGATTTATTTTAAATATTCAAAAACATACCAGAATTTACACATCCACACGAGTGTTCTTTCCTTCAAGGAAGTCACGTTGGGAAGCTATACCGTTATCCCAATGATGCTGCCATTGCTCAAAGCACTTTTGGAATTATCTTTAGAACCTTCATCACACTATTTTGAATATCCTCAGTGGTGGCAAATCTTCGTCTTTTGAGGGTGAATTTGAATTTTGGAAACAAGCAAAAGCCATTTGGAGCCAAGTCTTGTGAATAAGGTGGGTGATCAAAGATGGGTATTGCCATTTATGGTCAAAAATAGGATGTAACTATAAAATAATGAGACTGATTTTCTGAGTGATGAGTATGTGTGGTGTGTGTGTGTGTGTGCGTGTGTGTGTATGCTCTATCTCATGTGCACCGGTTCTTAAGACAGTTCCAAAGAGAAAGTTTACAAATATTTTGAGCAGTGAAAGTATCACTGGAGTTAAGTATGTAATCTCCAGGCAAGTGTAATGATGGATAATTTGCATCTGTTAAAGAATTTCTGGTATGTTTTTCTAAAGTTCAGCCTCATTGATTTATAGTCACATCTTGTCCAATTTTCAGTTGGAAATACACAGTTTTATTCCTTCATATAATTTCATTTGTTGTAGATTATTTTATTACCCCTAGGAAATAATATAAAATCATGGTTTTGATGGGGTTTTTTTTGGTCTTGAAGCTTTTCAGAAATCAGATCAGTTCAGTTCTTATATACCCAGGTGAATTCTTGAATATAATTTTATTTCACTCACATATGTAAATGAGAGTAATTTTAAAATATAAGCGTGGGCTAGTAGGAAAAAACAAAACTATCGTAGCTGCAATATGATCAATCCTGGGCAAGGTTCTACTTGGCTGAGTTTTAATTTTCTAATTGTTGTAAGGAAGAGATTAGACTAAATATTATGTAATATTCCTCTAATCACTAAATATATGGGGATATATACTACATGTATATTAGCATAAGGTAGTTTGCTTTTGTCATATCAAGCTCTTCACATAATCTCTGTGATATTTAATCTGTTGTCAAGGAAAAGTGCCTATGCCCACCCCTCACCTTTCTGTAGCTGCTGAACTGTCTATATATTTTAAGCATTAGCTCTGTGAAATAAGTCAGGTTTTATTTTCCAAATACCAAGATTTTAATCCTGCAACGATAAGTAAATTTTATGTGACCTTGAATAAATTGCTTGAATCTATGACCCTAATTTTTGTCATATGTGAAATAGTGATAATGCCTGTCTCATAAGATCATTGTAAAGATTAATTGTTAATGTATTTGAAGTTCTTAGTAATACCTGGCATTTGTCACGCACTCTGCTAAATGGTGGTGATTTCAGTCCCAATTATATAATTATTCTAACTCTGAACTGAAAGTCAGGACACATAGTTTAGGCTCTATTACCAAATTTTGAAATTTCTACAACTCACTTTCAGAGAAGAAAATATGGTTTCAAATCTTTTTTTTCTAATTAATTTTTATTTAGAACATATTTAGTCGCAACTGAAAAAAAAAGTTAGAAAATAGCCATCCACAAAAACCTTTTAGAATGAAATGGATTCATAGATGTCTGCAAACTTTCTTTACATTTTAGAAATTGTGTTCTGATGAAAATTTGAATTAAGACACAGTGGGACAAGGGATTTAAGATCCGGTCAACAACCTTCCCTCGTTCAAATGTCTAGGCTAATATTATTCATGTATGTACTTTTCATCATCTTCATTTATACATAAAAGCATACAGGGGACCAAGTATTAAAGGCGTTAGAAAAGGATGAGTCTGTAAATAAAACACTTCAATATTATTATTTATCTTAATTTTATTAAGAAAGGTTTAGTGGATACCATTCCAAACAGGCTTAATACTGATTTGGAGAATAAATGCTCTGGAACACTTTTCCATTCTGATTTCTAATGTTCTTGTCAGTGTTTTCACTTCCTTCAAATTGGCTTTTAGTCATAGAGGTGTTGTAAGTGCTAAGTGGATTTGTTTAGTAGTCAGATAATGTCACGCTCACACCTTTCAAAAGCAATTTGTCAAAAATAATTTTTTTAGCAGTGGCTTTTATTTGGAGTTCTACTTTGCCAAGCAATGTAATTAGTAAGCTTGTCAAGGCATAGTACAGGCACCATTATTATAATGTAGACTCCAACAATGAATTTTAGTCATTTTAACTGGGTAAATATAAGATTAGATCATTCTCCCATATTTCATATCTGTTATAAATGTGCTTGTCTTAATGAATACTAAAATGAGACAGAACTAAGGACATAATATAATGACTTTGTGTGTAAATGTTTTATTTTGTTTTAAATATTAACACAAATTCCATTGTCCTTCAGAATGATACCTCCTACGAGCAAAACATTTCTGGTCAATAATCTGGCTGCTGGAACTATGTATGACTTATGTGTCTTGGCCATATATGACGATGGCATCACTTCCCTCACTGCCACAAGAGTCGTGGGTTGCATCCAGTTTACTACGGAACAGGATTATGTGCGTTGCCATTTCATGCAGTCCCAGTTTTTGGGAGGCACCATGATTATTATTATTGGGGGAATAATTGTAGCATCTGTGCTGGTTTTCATCATCATTCTAATGATCCGGTATAAGGTTTGTAACAATAATGGGCAACACAAGGTTACCAAGGTTAGCAATGTTTATTCTCAAACTAATGGGGCTCAGATTCAAGGCTGCAGTGTAACACTGCCCCAGTCCATGTCCAAACAAGCTGTGGGACATGAAGAGAATGCCCAGTGTTGTAAAGCTGCCAGTGACAATGTGATTCAATCTTCAGAAACTTGTTCCAGTCAGGACTCCTCTACCACTACCTCTGCTTTGCCTCCTTCTTGGACTTCAAGCACTTCTGTGTCCCAAAAGCAGAAAAGAAAGACTAGCACAAAGCCAAGTACCGAACCACAGAATGAAGCTGTCACAAATGTTGAGTCCCAAAACACTAACAGGAACAACTCAACTGCATTGCAGTTAGCTAGCCGACCTCCTGATTCCACCACAGAGGAGCCCTCATCTAAAAGAGCACATACAAAGCCAAGTAAGTTTCTCACTTTGCCTGCTGAGAGATCCAGAGCAAGGCACAGGTACTCCCTGAATGGAGAATTAAAAGAATACTATTGTTATATTAACTCACCGAACACATGTGGACTATTTTCTAAAAGAAGCATGTCTATGAATGGGATGTTAATTCAGTCCAACAGTTGTGATGGTCATAGTGGAAAAGCAACTCTTTCAAATTCTGAGTGGATATTGGAAAGCTCTGTGTAATCTATATTTCTTTTAAATGAAAAATCAGTTTGAGAACTCACATGGGCAATTGGAATTTGTAATTCCAGTCTTGTCTCTCTGATACATGGCTAATAGAGCCCAGGTTGTGTATAAATCTTCTAGGGTATATATTTCAACATATGTATATATATGTTGGAAGGTAACATCAATAAAATGGTTAAGGGGAAAAAAAAGCATGAGATAGCAGCAGTGCCTTTCCCTATGCTAGGACCAACTTCTAGGTTCTGCAACAGCAGATCACAAAATGGAAGCTGTCATAGGAAAAAAAAAAAGTCTTACATAAAAATGATATTTTCTCCAATTTTACAAAGGACCACCTATGGATAATTGGTATTTTTTAATGAATAGACTGACTATTTTCTTTCAATGGCAATGGTTTTGCCTTTGTTTTTAGGAAAATGTTGTAGAGAAAACCCCATGTTGTTTTGTTATTTAAAACATAATAGTCAATTAGTATACCCAGACAATAATAAAATCAATATCTTTCTAAACAACATCCTTGGTTCAGGTGCCTTAACAGTTCTAAGATATTTCTAATCCATGACACAGTTATTTTCAGTGGAAAGAAGAAAATGGCATTTATTTTTCATTTATCAAAAATTCCAATTAGTTTTAAGTCACAGACCACAATTCCGTATGCATCTACATGGACATATGAAAGTGTTTTCATTCATTTAATACACATTAGCTGAGTGAATGAATTTTATATGGCTCTTAATGCAAGTTAAAGAGGGAGACAAAAATACAAGACTTCTCTTGTATCAAAGGGGTGCTCATTTTTATCACCAACTAAAATTTTAAAAAAAACTAAAAACTTCTAATGGAGTTCTCATTACATTTTTAAGTGATATAAAGTCATTGCTCATTAACCAGATAGTGGCTTTTTTCTTTTTTGCACTATACTTCTGCATTTGAATGTTTCTCTCTTAAAGTAAATGCATTTATTATTCTAACCAAAACCTGTGACAAATTTAATTAAAAATCATGCAGCTCAGTGAGAATGCATGGTTTTACAAAAGAATTTTAAATTTAGTCAGAAAATATTGTTCCTTGATAATACGGTATTCTTGGAAATTCATTATAATCAAGGTCTATAGATAAATGTTCGTATCTACTTGTTGAAAACTTAATTATATGCTAACTTGATATTTTACTGGAGATTCATAAGTGGGGTTAACGTGAAGTGTGTTTTGTTTTGTTTTGAGAATAAGGCTCATGTGAGAACTTAGACACATTACCTTACACAGAACATGAAATTTTAGCCATAATAAGATATACTTTCCTGTCTTCTGTAAATTACTACCTGGGAGTAAGTTAAAGTTTATAACAGTAAAAGTTTATTAACTCTTTCAGATCACTTGAAATACCATTTAAAGCACAGATGAGGAATGTTGAATCATTAGTTTCCGTCTTCTAGAAGCATATAAACATTTATATAAGTTAATTTTAACTTGACAGAGGAACATCTTATCATATGAGATTTATCATGATGTTATTCAATCGAGTGTAAGATTAAAGCAGTTAGTGATTACGTTCAGTGCCAGTCTTAAAAAAATGTCCCATGGGCTTTTATTATCTTAGGCATTTACTAAATCACTTCTCTGCTCTGCTTCCCTTTCTGAAAAGTTTGTTTTTCACATTTGCAAAGCCTAATCACCATTCATTGTTTAGGTCTCTAGTTCCTGTGACGAGTAAATGAGATCACATGTGTAGGTAATAGTTTATGAAATCTAAGCACTACTCAGAGTGAAGTGTATTTTCAATACTATTACGGTAATACTGGTCTAATCCCAACTAAACATTTTTAATTAACATCAATTACATAATTCTTCACAAGGTGCTGATTGTCAAAAGCCTATTACTTTTCCCTTCCTAGATTTATCAGCACAGTATTAAAAAATCTTGAATATACAAAAGCTTTCAAAATTTAATGCTTAACGAAATGAATCTACAAAGAGAAAATTTTTGGAATTATGAAGGTTGTGATCAAGGATAAAAGGCTCTGAATTCATGCAACATATGGAGCAGCTTAGCATATCTATTCCAATCTATGAAGGAACTTATTTTGTATTTCTCAGTGGCTTGTGTTTGTTAAAATTAATGCCCTGCTTATGTTCCTAATGAAACTTTAATTAAATATCTTTTATTTCTCATAGATATTTAAAACCATGATATCTAAAAATGTGAAATTTATTTTGACTATAGCTATTGAAAATAATTTAATTTTTATTAATTTGATCAGACCATTTTCAGGGTATTTAAACCAAATGCTTGAACAACTTGTTCTTTAAAATGATAGGTGAATTTCTGACCTGTGTTTGTCTTTTAAAAAGTTTATATTTTGAGAAATTAACAAAATATGGTCTTATTAAGATGGTAAAATGGTTTTTGTATTTGTTTATAAATATATGAAGAATTATTTGCATAGAGCAGTTGCAGTATGAAATGACTGAAAAATAAATCTGTGGGAAAATTGGGGATAATATTACTTATTATAATGTCTGAAACACAATAGTTGCTTAGATGAGTGAATGAGTAAATTAATAGATAGTCAGCAAGAGAGGTGTGGAAATGAAAATTTTGATTAATTAGCACAATAGAGATTTGTGATCTGGATATTATATTATAAGGTAGAAATTCTCTGTCGTTTTCTTGTTTTTCTTTCTGCCATTTATTGAATTTATCATTTAAACAGCCATGTATATGTGATCTGAAGCATGTGGTTTGTTGTTTGTTGTTGCTGACTATATGCAGATTATATATATCATTTTTACTCCCTTGTTCTTAATTTTTTTTTCATTTTAGCCATGTTACATTATGGTTTCAGCATGTTCAATGTGAAAACAAACTAACAAAGTACTATGTTAGCATAGCTATTCCAAGCATGTTTTAAGCATGTTTTAAAAGGTATTTTCTTCAAACATTTTTTTAAAAAGCGTGTTCTTGTATTGTTTTTGTTCCTTTTGAATAACTGTCCCCTAATTTAACATACCAAACTGCTATTTATTACAGGAGCATCATAGAGGGATAATGAAGATTTAAAGCTACCTCAAAATTCTAAGAAGCAGCAAATTTTAGTTTGATGAATATTATTTATATTTAGTCTAAAAATATACAAATATATTAAATACAATTTAAATTAGATACAGTAAGACCCACATTGTGGCCAATTTATGTCCTATTTTTTATTTTCAACCATGAATGGAGTCAGTGGAGTTCCAAATAAGCTATTTTATCTTTAAAACAGATGATTTTACTTGGTTTTAAAATATATTTTACCTGGTAAATATATTTTATTTTAAAAAGTTTTACAATGTAAGTTTTAAATTATTTTGACAAATCCCTAAATATAACAAGTCTAATCTTTGAAAGATGCATACTTTCTCCACAAATTTTTAAAGAATTTTAAAAAATTAAATATATTATTTTTATGTACAGGAATTTTTTATCTTTAATTTTTTTATAAATAATATTCTCTTCAATTGAAATCACTCATAAAGCACTTGCTTCTAATATAAATTTTAATTATTTTATTTGATTGTAATTATGAGAAAGAACTATTTCATTTATAAACCTAAAAAATTTAAGAGTAATTTTCACAAAGTTGACATCAATTTCCTTCTAGTTCCTAAATTTAAGTATTTCCCTTCTATTTATTTAGAGTTATAAACAAACTTTAAAATGTCAATAATTTAAAAAATTCACAAAATAAAGCATCTTCTTGTGGGTAGAATTGTGCAAATGAGCCCTTTCTTCTAAGAAGACAGTAGATACAAGCCCATTGTCTTTTTGGTTTGGTTGATTTCCAATTGAATTTTATAATGCTAAGAAAATAATATTCATTTATATTAGACAGAATAAAGACTGTATATTTTCTTTCCCTTGCTCAACCATCCCTTGTGCCTCAAGAACAATGATTCCACCTTAAAAATATCAGCTTTTGCTGAGAGTGTATTTAAGTGTTTGGGGGAAAGGACTTGATACAGAGGTGGGTTGAATGTGAAAAGGATATTTTTTTTTATCCTACTAGGTTGCTAATATTAATAACCCTAATAATATATCCTATAATGCTAGTTACTTGTAATTAAATATATGGAAAAGAAATATGTCATTTTAGCAATGGCATAGAGAAAAGAAGGAATAATCAAAATAAATAACTAGATTTTTAAAAATTTCAAAGGACAGGTTACTCAGTTCTTTCCTTCCCATGCTAGATAAATATATGCTGGGATTATATATGTAATTAGTTTTTTCAGGTCTTTCTTTTTTGTCTCTTATTTATTTATTTTTTAATTTCTTTTGGAACAGAAATCAATCCTCCTTGCAGCAGTACAGAAGACCACCTAACATAAAAAGTGGTAAACATATCACTGTGATTGAATCATCCTAAAAATGTGGTTTTATTTGAAGTGAGACATAGAAAAATATCAGTTTATAACTGGGAATATATTTAAGTATTAATTACCTCATTAAGGTAACGTGAATGCATTTGCAGTTTTATCAAATTATGCAAATAATCAATATAATCACCATACTATTGTCTTCTGATTATGTTCAGGTATTAGAAAGTCTAAATTGAAGATATAAAGTTAACATGGAATAAATTTATATGCTGTATATAGTTATACACGTATATATGTACTATATAAATATCTATATATGTACCATATAGATGCATAAAACTCTATACTCATAAAATTAATCAGTTAAAATCATAATTTTGTGTCCTGCAATATGGATTGTTATTAATGTAAGAATTAAGATTGAATGGATGGGGTGTCACAAAACCTGTAAAATTACACTTGTTATTTATCAAATAACAATGGAATATAAAATCTCAGTGCAAATTTATTTTTTTAATTTTTTAAATTTCCTAATGATAACCATTTCTACAACCTGTCAAAATTCATGTGTTCATTTCAAATTACTGTTATGTTCATGAATTTAAAAAAAACAAAAACAAACTATTTTCAAATACATTCAGGAGAAAGCCATGGAGAACCTTTCATTTAAAGTAATTGTGTTTTCAAGTGGTTGTATATTTAATCTTACCTGACACATAGGCTATGTAGATATTGTGTTTTTGCTCTAGAGTATGTCTAATAAATAATTAATTGAGTAAAGTCAAGGAGATTATGAAATATCCTATGTTGGCTCTGCCATAATGCAATTCCCTAATCATTTTTTTCTCCATGATGTGAGTATGTCATATTATTACTTTCAGGTAAAAGCTAATCTCTAGAGGCCATTGTAAATTTACATGAAAATTTCTTCTGGAGGTTTTGTAAAAATATTTTGTCCTAGAGTCATTGTACTCATATGTGAACCTTGAAAATGAACTTTCCCTTAGACACCTAGTTTTCTCTTATCATGTGTCACTTCTAAATAATTAGAAATATTTGCTTAAGCAGAAAAAATTTTGGAAAGAAATAGAATGCGTGCTATGCAAGCTTATGTAATGGTATTAAACATTTATAGATAAATGGAGCATACGTATAGACATTTAAAAGCAGAATGTTTGTATTTAGAATGTTGCTGTTTTACATAAGGATGAATGGGTACTTGGTAAATGCACTATTTGAGGAGTGAGTATTGAATGATGATTAATATTACAAGTGATTATTTTATACTCCATGCAGTGAATATGTTTAAACTATATTTTATTATGTGGATTCTTGTTTCCTTGATATATTTTTCCATATTAATCATATGAAACTATATAGTTGAAGTGTAAACTGTGAGTAGGGAAAATGAATGGAAACCTAATTAGCTTATTTTGAGTCAGGCAGGAATAGTATATTCCACATTGAAAATCACTCATTTTAGTTACTAGGACAATGTTTTTTTAAATTCTCCTTTTAACTTTTATGTATCAGGAATTAGTCATAGACAACTAAGAAATAATAGTCAAGGGCAAGTAACTTAAGAACTGGTAAGTTAAAAAAAATAGTTTAGATGAATCTTTGTTAATTCTTGGTAGGACCCTTACCAAAATTTCATTGAAAAGTGATTTAGAATCTGTTTCTTAAAAAATAAAAATAAATTGTTCATGACACTGAAAATTTTATTCCCAGATGCTTTGCTGACTAATGTTGACCAGATTGTCCAGGAAACGCAGGTGAGATTATTACCTGTTACATACTGCAACACAAATGCATATATTCTTTTATAAATGGATTTTTAAGTTTTGGTCTGCTAGTTTATGTAACTTGTTGAAATTTTCCATTAAAAGATACTTGGAATGTTCAACAGTGCAGACTGAGGTTAAGTTTGTTTAAGTGAATGTCCAATTTTTAAATTTAGACATATTTCATGTTAGCTAAACTTTCTGATTCATAATGTAAGAAATAAAAGTAATGCTAATAATGCTAGATGGAACTTTGGGGTCACTCTTATAATCACTCTTATATGACATAATGTGCATTTTTACAAATCTTTCCAAACATGAAGACAACAGCTTGATGGGAATGTATTTGCTCCTGTCCTTGACCTCTACATCCTAATAGAAGCTGAGATGATGCATTATGCCTCACTGGAAACAGAGGAACAGAAGTGTTTCACTGTTATCTAAAATGAATGAAGCCTCTTTAAAATGGAGCAAAAGACTACACATGAAATATTCATAGTATTCCTTTTGTCATCAACCAATTACTCTTCTTGAGTGTTTTTTTTTTTTTTTGGAAGTTTCAAATGAGTATTTGATTCCTGCATTTTAATTGGATTGGAAAGTGTGTTTCCAGAGCAGAACAGCACTTTAGCAATCTGTTCAAACAGCTGGAAGCATCAGCCATTTGCTTGAGGTTTGGCACAAAAATTCTTCTTTTAACAGATCTAAAAAGGGCCATTGATTTATTTGTTGGTAGGTAAAAATAGGACCTTATATTTTATGATTTCATATTTTTTAAAAAATGTAACCTCCTCAGTTTTTCAGGATCTTCCCTAATGAATTCCATCCCCAAATCAAGAAAAAAGTGTTTTCATGCATCATTTCTTTACTGAATTTAGGATCCTATTCTTACATTGCAAAGAAAGAACAGATGGCTCACTGAAAACAGTAGCACAATGTCTGACACATGTTTTATATTCTGTTGTGTATACTGAATTGACCTGCATGAAGGTGCCTTATTTCATCAATCTTAACCTCTCTCCCCACATTTCCTTCTCTCTCCCGCCCCCCTTTCTTTCCCTCTATATCTCTGTCTTTCGTTTTTGAAAATTCATTTATCATGTGACTTTGAACATCTAGCTGAGCTGGAATTTAGGATACCTTTAGAAAGGGATTAGGAAGTAGATGATTAACCTGTCAGTAGCAAAATCCAGATTGGTGCTAAGTGTTAAATCAAAATTTGGAAGCGGGAGATTTAATGTCTAAGTCATTTTTCAATTACCAATTTAAAAAATTTCCCAAATATTTGCATATGATAGGGCACATCATATATTATTGTGCTTATATATTTATTTTACCACACTATTAATAGTGGAATTTAGAGAAAAGTAACCTCTTTGGGTGTCTTTACTACTAGAAATAGTGCAGGATTTGCTAATGTGATCAGCCCATAAGATTTTTTAATAATGATTTTTTTATCCTAAAGAAAATAGTAATAACTGTGAAAAATTCAGAAAACATAGTTTAAAAATTAAATATTGTAAAACGATCATTATCTACCACCATGATACTAATACTCATACTCTGATTCATAATCTTTCATTGATTAGCTCTTTCAATATGTAATAAAGTTGTGTGTGTATCCTTTGCATTAGATTTACATAGCGAATGTATGTATAAACTGTCGTCTTTTTAAAAACTTCATGCTGAGTCTCTCCTTAGTTATTTTTATGAAACTAATGGCTGTGCCATAATATCATAGAAAACTTCCTTCCATACTTGAGCTAAGTTTCTCTTCTTTCTGTAAACACTAGCAAGAAAAACAAATCCACAAAGAATAATTGTAGTACAATATAGTGGCAACACATCATTCAATCATTAACCAGCTTCTTGTTACATTTCTGTTATCAAATTTAAGTTACTCCATGACCTCAAGATAACTATTCTTGGTCCTTGGTAAGTGAGGTCTGCTAGAGCAGGCCGATCATTTCTGTGGCTGTCAACAGGACCAAACAATGATTCCCCCGCTGAAGGGACTGTGGCCTGTGTGCTCTTAGTCTTCTCATAGCCTTGCACTTTGGCAGTTGCATTTTACCATGTGAATGAAGTGAGATAGGCTGAGCAAAGAACCCTTCTTGATCGTAGCTTCTTAGCTCTGTGTTTTCCGTAGCTAATCATACTGAGGTACCCACCAGGTGAATTTATTGAAAACACAGAAAGTTAAAACACTTATTTCATTTCCATTAGCCAGAATATGCCCCATGCCAATTTTCTTCTTTAGGAGTATTCCTGAATAGATATAGATATAGAGTGAACCTGAAATATTTCAGTGTATCTCATAAAATTCTTTTATACTAACATCATAACATCTGAAGCACGCTAGGATGAATCGAGAGCAAGGGGAGAATAAATCATTGATAAAATTAGTCATAATTACTCTACCTGTAAACTAATACTTACATATAAATTAATCTTATGTTTGGCAAAGAATTTTATCCTTACAGTGAACACAGTAAAACAATAGATATGCCATATTTGGCAGTAATGATAGAAATAGTTGACTAGTTTGCTTTTATATTGAAAATGCCTTAAATACAATTTCTTAAGAAATGTTTGCTATATTCAAACCAATACGTCTGCATTATCGACCTGTGCGTGTGTGTGTGCAAATACGCCCAAGAACTATGACATTCTGGGATTGCTAACACCGACCTTAAAGATATCACTTCCTGATTTTAGTAAATTTGACTTATAATTATTCTGTTTAATATCAATCAGAAATTTAAAGTTGATCATAAAATCTCTAGTACAGATGTTCTAACCTTGAAAAGAGTATAGTTTTTTCAGAGAAATTATTAATATATAAATTAATAAACAGTTAATGCTGATCATAAATAAACAGCAACATTCAAAAACTATAAGAAAACACAAAGTAGGAAAATATATGAAATAGGAGCCAAAGATCAAAGCAAATACTTAGTGAATATACTTTCTATATTTCTCCAAGTGAGAATGATAGTACAAAAGATTTGCTTCTATGGAGTGGGTTTTCTATGAAAATTCCTCTCCAGTGATTTTTTTGACAAATATGTAGAAAACTCAACTATTTTATAATAATTAAAGCATACCTTTTGACATATTTATTTGAATACTACACCAAATCAGAAAAAAAAATAGAACCTTGGTGTCAGCAATGACCTTAGAAATAACTTTCTCCATGTTTAGACACCCAGGCTATGTAAGATCAAAATGTTTCATAGTTCCTAATTACATTCAGAATAAGGGCAGTGACAAATATTTCCCCACAATCCATTCAATATGAGTACATTTTGCCTTCTCTTAATTGTTGAGAAACAAGTCAATTATTTTTAGTTTTTATGAAATTTTATTATAATTATTATAGTCTATTTCATTTTTATCTTCGTTATGGTATTGTGATTTTGTATTTTATGCTTAGATATTTATGGAATTAAGAGTTTGCCTATTGATAATTTAACTAAAAAGTATTATTTTAGATGTCCTACCCATTACCAGTTTTTATTTGGCTCCATATTATATCATCATTCCAATAATGATAGTAAGTTCCGGGCACACCCTCATAGTTCAAAAAATATTTGTTACTTCTTAGACTTCAAAATTAACAGCATTTATATAAATCTATCTTTACTACTAGAGATAGTACAAGATTTTTAAATTTTTAATTCCATAGTTTGTTAATAATGTTATTATGTAATATGAAATTTAATAAAAAACTCCTTAAGATATGTAAGCTTATAAAATTATTAACTTAAAATTAAATTAAAATTTGTTACCCTGGGAGGATTTATTACTTACAAAGTCAAACTAGTTACATGGTCAATATATTTTTCTTTTAAGTATCTTGAATTTTTTGCAATTTTATTACATTTTGTAACTTGAAATTTGATATAATAAATTACACTTTTTCTATCAAAGGGGGTATGCTATTAGAATATCAAAAGGAAAAAAGTTGTTATCAAATATTACCAATATAAGCTCTGCTTTGAAACCAATAAAGGAGAATTTAGTGACATATACCATTATATTTTCACATGATTTTGCAATGTTTATCTTAGTATATTCTAGGTAATGTATGATAGTGATTGATGTCTGTATTTCAGTGGTTTCCAAGATAATTATTTATTTTTATAAATAGGATACACATTGGTCCCTTAACAATCTTCAATAATTGATTGTGTCCCATATTAGTTTTCAAAAATTACTATTTATGCCCAAATTAATTTCCCTTATTCAGATTAAAATAATTTTGCAATATTTTCTTAAATAAAATCTCTACAGCATTTTATCTACCTTTATCACATAAAGTTATCAAAATAACTTTGATGAATTTTAAAAACTGATCACAAGTGATTCAAATATATTCTACAGCAGCATTTTGTATATAGAATATTAAGTAAACTAATATTAAGTAATCTATATTTCATGATTTGTTTGTGCCATGCATTTTATGATCCCCAAATCAAAAGTTTGAACATGCAGTTGTTTTTGAATGGAGAGAAGAAAAATTATTTCTATTTCATATATATGAAAAATATATTTATTAAAAATTATTTTATCTTTCTCAAGGATAGAATTTTTAAAAATATTTTAAATCCATGAAGACTAGAACCCATATTAGAAGAAAAATATTTCCATGGTTTGATATAGAAATATTTTTATGAAATTGTTTTCATATCATTTTCTTTCAAAATCTTGTTTAAGTTAGCCATGGAGTGCCTTTGCTTGTGAGTTATTGTAAGTTTTTCATTTATTTTATTTGTTCTGTGGGTGAAGAAGAACTAATTAGTAAAGATGAATAATAGTATTTACTATTATTAAATGTATGAATTAATTTTTCTAAAATTTTATTATATGAAGTTTTTGGAAGAATATAACAAATGTAGAGTTTAGTTAGATTTTCATAGCCTTCAACAAATTTGATCTAAGATGTTCATATTTTAAAAATTGTTACGAATATTTGTTAAAACTTAAATGGCATGTATTATTGAATAAAATCATCACTTGTCTTATCTTACCTCGAGAGTATAAATGTGACAACCAAAGTAAGGGAAAATGCCATTCCATAATTTGGATTTATTTGACTTACATAATTTAGGCTCATCTCCTAAAATTCTTTTTTAAAGTAATATTTTAATATATTCATCAATGTGAAATAATGAAACATAATTTTACATATTGATATGCATGATTATATATTTTTCAAGGGTATATTTTTTTATTTTATGGCAAGAAACTCCTGTTTGGGTGCTTAGAGTTCAGTAACTTCCAGATTGCTAGTACAATGGTCTTATTAGCTGTGTGTTTTCTTTCTTTCTCTTGTTCTTTTTCTTTTTTCCAGAGGCTGGAGTTAATCTGAAGAGCACCACTTCTTCTCTCTCTCCTGAAAAAAGTTGCCACTGATATTTTTACTGGATAAAATTCAAAAATGTTTCAATTCACAAAGGCTGATTGTTGAACTGGTGTCCTAGAAGAAATTGTCCACAGGAGCCGAGGCGCAAGTCTCTGATGCTGGCCGAACTGGCTCTATCAGACCATGGTTCATCCTCTTTTAAAACCAAATTTTTTTCTTCTGGCCTACAAGTATTTTTTTTTTTTTTTATGAAAGAAAGAAAAAAGCCTACATTGGCATCAAGTTCTGTATCAATCCATCTTACATTGCCATCCATGATTTAACAGACTGTAGAATCTTGAATAATCTATACCACTTTAACAAATAAATGTTTTACTATGACAGAATTCGCACATTGCCTGATTTCTGGAAATACCTATTGCTTCAAGTATGAATGGTGAAATGATTACTGCAAAAACGAATAATACTGTTTTATGTTTAGGAAGTGGAAAAACCTTTAAAAAATCACAAATTGCTCTATAGTATTGAAATGATTTCTTCCATGACTAGGTCCACTCAATTCTATAGGAGAGCAGGACAGCTATTTAAACAAATGTATTGCACTTTCATGACTCAGTGTAAGATAGAAAGTGATGCAGGCTGCCTTCTCCTAGTGAAACTTCCCAAAAGATCAAAGTAGACATGCTGCAATTAATCCAAATTAATTCCTTGCTTTTCTAGAGAGCCAGACAAAAAGAGCTTTGGATAATTTCAGGCCTTACGTTTCAGTGTAAGTGCCCATTTCTTAAACTTTGCACAGTTCCAGGACAGGAAAATCATGCATTTATCACCAGCATATTTAGAACTGAGCTATCATTGATGGCTAATAAATTTCAAAAGTCTTATTAAACAATATCCAAGCTTTGCATTTAAGAGTTGCACCTGGTCTGAAGCAGGCCTGAACTGTGTGAATTGACCAGTTACTTACCCACTCTAATTTTCCATATTGTCATGGGATAAATATTGGCATAAAATTGGAAAATGCATATAAATTACTAAGTACATGTCATAAGCAATAAGTTCAATAAAAATATCATAAGTAGCATGGTTATTGCCAATTGAATCAGATTCTCTAAAATATTAAATATTATATTTCTATTTCTTGACAGTTGTGGTAGTTATCATTGAAAGCAATATGTAGTTGATATTTTTAAAAAGTTCAAAACAAAAAAGCTAGAAAACTGTTTGCCTTTGAAGGAATTTAGGTTAATCTGTTATCCAGTCCACATTTCTTGGACTAACAAGAAATATACAAGCATCCAAGGAGAGGTTACAGAATGTCAGCGATTAGAGGGCACATTAACATGGGTACATGCATGCACATGCATGCACTCATGCACGTACACACACACACACACACACACACACACACACACTCCCAGACACATATTTCCAGATGTACAAATCACAAAACTGAAGCAGAAATTACAGGTTTTGAGTTGCAATTTTGTAGTTAGTTTGTGACATTGGACAATTTGCATAATTCTCTGTTTCTTGACGTTTATGCCCTGAAACAATCCTGCTTATGGATGTGTGTGCATCTGCATACGTAAATATTTATGGTGATAAAAAGGAGACAGATTGAACAATAAACATTACCTCTCAAAATCCCTACCTGTTGTATAAAACTTTTCTCCTTAAACACATATTGAAAGAACCAGGAATAGTAATGGCTTTCCTGGATCTCAGCACAGAGTTACATTTTAAGGTTTCTCTTGTGAAAGCCTGATACTTTTCTTCAATCACATTATCCTGTTTTCCTTTGCATTTCCTCCCCCCACCCCTTGGCACTTATTCTTTCTTTTATTGATGATAATAACAACATAGTGTTCATAGCCTGACCTATCATCTACTTCCATTTCTTCAGGATATTCACACTATTGTTTCTTAAGAAACAATTTTTTGTGTGTTAGAACTAAAATTAAACTTAGTCATTTCAAATTTTCACCCTATATACCCTACCTCTGAATCTAAAATTTTCATTGATGCATGCATTCAAATAACATTACTCAGACACTCATAATATAGGTGGTTTCTCTTTCTAAAATGTTTATAAGGAAGAGGAAGGCACAGTCTCTGATGCTCAAGGTCTGCAATAATTGATTGTTTTTATGGAATGATATTTACTTCTTATATTAAGATTGAGAGAGCACAGGTGTATGCCCATAACTAGATATGGTTAAGGATCATTTACAAATAAAAGTTCTACAAAAAGTCACAAAACAATATTTTGAAAATAAGTGGGGCCGGGCATGGTGGTTCACACCTGTAATCCTAGCACTCTGGGAGGCTGAGGCGGGCGGATTGCTCAAGGTTGGGAGTCGAAACCAGCCTGAGCAAGACCCCGTCTTTACTAAAAATAGAAAGAAATTAATTGACCAACTAAAAATATATATACAAAAAAAATTTATCCAGGCATGGTGGCACATGCCTGTAGTCCCAGCTACTCGGGAGGCTGAGGCAGCAGGATCGCTTGAGCCCAGGAGATTGAGGTTGCTGTGAGCTAGGCTGAAGCCACGGCACTCACTCTAGCCTGGGGAACAAAGTGAGACTCTGTCTCAAAAAAAAAAAAAAAAGAAAGGAAGTGGGAACAATTAATTTATTTTAGCTGAAACTTTATAATGTACAAGAATGATCTAATCAATAGTCTCAATGGTAAGGTAAATAGACATAGATTGAAAACCATTTATATTATTTCTGTTACATTTCTGAATAATTTTGGAAGCATTCCAGGTGCTAAAAATACATAACTATGAATGCCTACATCTTATGACACATCTTACACATAGTATATTATAAAGTACATCAAGCACAGACAAAAGAAATACAGATAAAAGTATTTTGAATGAGACATAGATATAGCATATGAGGTATGAAAGTGGACTTAACACTTTAACTATAGTTCATATTTTGAAAATCTATAAATCATTATTTTTAATATTCATAGTAATCTGTAAAACTGAAGATTGGTAATAAATAGTTATTGGTTGAAAGCAATAACATACATGTGGAAATAAAGCTTAAATAATTTTCATATTTTATTTTATCTATAATTAAGTAGCTTTCAGATTAGTTTTGATGTTTTATTGTCAATTAAATCACATAATATCTCATTTCATATACATGAAATGTTTTAGGACACATTTTTATTAATTTTTTATAAAGTATATTTATAAACTCAAATGATTTCTTCTTTCATTCTGTTTTATTTATACTGGGTGCTTACTTAACTTTTATTTTCTTTTTTATTTCCAAAATGTATTTATACTGACATTTCTTGGATCTACTGATTAAATATTGTGTTTATGTGTGTATTAAGGCATATGGAATTATTTTAAAGTGCAAATGAGGCACAATATGTTATGTACAACTAAATTCCCTAGCACACGATTGTTTTATTTAATATAAAAGTGTAATATCTAGGGAGACTACTTGCACTGTTTTCTTAAAAGTGTTCTTTATTGCCAAAAACATGTAACATAAATGTTAACATTTTAACCATTTAATGTATAGAAGTCAAAGGCATTAATTATGTGCACATTGTTGTCCAATAATCACCATCTATTTTAAATACTTCTAAAAGACGATTTTAAAAACATTTTTCATAGAATTTAAATTTTTTCTCATCATCCCAAACACACACTCTGTACCCATGTAGCAACAATAGTCATTTTTCCCTCCCCTGTCTTTGACAAACTCTAATCTACTTTTTTTTCTTTCTAAGCATTTGTGTATTATAGATACTGCATATAAGTGGGACCATGCAATATTTGTCCTCTTATATCTAACTTATTCCACTTATTGTAACATATCTAAGGTTCACCCATGTTGAAGCATGCCTCAGAACTTCACTTCTTTTTATGGAGGAATAATATTCTCTCTTTTTCTCTCTCCCTTTTGAGAGAGAATATTGTTTGAGGTTTATCCACTTACCTTTTGATGGACACGTGTTGTTTTTGCCTTTGGGGCACTATGAATAATGCTTCAGTGAACATTGGTCTACAGGTATCTATTTGAATTCCAGTTTTTCAACTCTTTAGGGTGCATATCTAGGAGTGGAATTGCCAGGTCCTATGATAGCTTTAGTTTTGAGACTTTTGTTGAGTTTTTTGAGCAGCTGCCAAACTATTTTCTGCCATACCTACACATTCCCTCCACACACTTACATTCCCTCCAGTAATTTGTGAGGATGTTAGTGTTCCAGTTTCTCTATATTTTTAATTTCCAACTTTTTATAATCATCTTAGTAAGCATAAAGTATCTCATTGGTGATTAATTTGTATTTTCCTAACGTCTACTGACGTTAAGCACTATTTGATGTCCTTAGTATATCTTATTGGAGAAATGTCTACTCCAATTTTTGCCTTTTTAAAAATTGGGTTGTCTTTTGTTGAGGTGTAGGAATTGATTATCTATTCTGAATATCAGCCCATTATCAAATATATGATTTGCAAATAATTCTCCCAATTTGTGGATTGCCTTTTTACTTTTTTGATATTATCTTTTAATGAAGAAAAATTTTTAGTTTTTTTGAGTTTCTTTAGGTATTTTTGGTTTTTTTTTGCTCAAGCTTTTGGTGTTTATTTGCCTAATCCAAGGTCATGAAGATTTACTCTGGTGTTTCCTTCTAAGAGTTTTATGATTTATTTCTTATATTTAAATGGTTTATTTACTCTGAGTACCTTTTTGCAGATAGTGTGATATAGAGGTCTACCTTTATTTTTTTGGATGTAGATATCCATTTGTCCCAGCACCATCTATTAAAGAGACTATTTTTTTCCCACTTAACAGACTTGGCAGTCTTGTCAAAAATTAGTTGGCCATAGATGTATGGGTTTACTTCTGGGATCTCTATTCTATTCTATTGGTCTATGTGTCTGTCTTTATATAAGTACCACAGTGTTTCCATTATGATAGCTTTGTAAAATTTGAAATCGGGAAATGTGAGTCTACCAACTTTGTTCTTTATCAAGATTGTTTTGGCTATTCAAGGCACCTTGCAATTCCATATTAATTTTAAGTTTGGCTTTTCCACTTTTGTGAGAAAAGAGCTGTTGGAATTTTGTTAGAGATTATATTGCCTGTAGATTTCTTTAGGCAGTATTGATATGACAACAAATATTAAAAATTTTAATCCATGAATATGAGATATCTTTATATTTATTTTTGAATTATTTGATTTCTTTCAACAATGTTTTGCTGATATTTAGAAACACAATTAATTTTGTCTGTTGATCTTGTATCCTGTAATATGGTTGAATGTGTTGATTAGTCTAGTAGCTTTCTTGTGGATTATTTTTCTTGTCTTATTTTACTGGCTAGAAATTATAGTAGAATATTGAATATGAGTGGTAAAAATGGACATTCTTTTATTACTTTTGATATTAGAGGAAAGTTTTCACTCTTTCATGATATGTATGATGTAAGCTGTGAATTTTTCACAAATTGCCTTTATCATGTTAAGGAAGTTCTCTTTTGTTGTAATTTCAGTATATTTTTCAGAAAGCAGTATTGGATTTTTATCAGGTACCTTTTTGGCATGAATTAAGATGATCATGTGTATTTTTTCCTCATTTATTCTATTAATATGGTGTATTATATTGATTGAATTTCTATTTGTAATTACCATAACATTAGTGGGATAAATCCCATTTGGTCATTGTGCATAATTTTTTGACTATGCTGTGGTATTTGCTTTCCTATTATTTTATTGAGGATTTTGCAAATATATATTGTTTTTATATTTGTGTATCTTAATAGCATACAAAAACAGCTCCTAATGAATGTCCATATATATACATAATGCATTATATTCATTAGGATATATAATATCCATATATATGATGGATATTAGTGAATAGTTTTTTGTGTGATATCTTTATCTTTTGATTTGTCTTTGATTTGAGGACAATGTTGGCCTCATGGAATGAGGTAAGAAGAGTTTCCTTCTCTTCTGTGTTTTATTTGCTTGTTTTGCTTTTGTTTTTTGAAAGAGTTTGAGAAGAATTGATTCAAATTTTTTAAGTCTTTGGTAGAATTACCCAGTGAAGCCATCTCTAGTTCTTGTTCAGAGATTTTGGGTTATTGATTCAATGTCTTTATTGCTATAGGCATGTAGAGATTTTCTATTTTCTCTTGAGTCAGTTTTGGCAATATGTGTGTTTCTGGGAATTTCTTAGTTTTATCTAGGCTATCTAATTTGCTGGTATGTAAATGTTTATTATATATATATATAATTTTTTTTTTCATTTCTGTAAGTCAGTTCTATCCATTAAGGACTGTGGTATATTGAAGTCTCCAAGCGTTAATGTAGAACTGACTATTTCTACCTTCTATTCTATCAATGTTTGCTTCATATTTTAAGGGCTTCATATTTTAGGGCTTTATTTGTCAGTAATATATATATATATAACTGTTATATTCTTTTCATAAATTGACCCTTTAATTAATTTATAATGTCATTCTTTGTCACTTATAACAGTTTTTCACTAACTGGCTATTTTGTATGATTTTACTATTGCTACATTAGCTCTCTTTTGATTATTATTTACATATTATTACATGGAATTAAGTTTTCATTCTTTTGCTTTCAATGAATTATGCCTTTGGTCTTGGTAGTCATGTCCAGTATATTATTGGATGATTTTTTTTATCCATTTTTTCAATCCCTGCTATTTGATTGGAGAGTTTAATTAATTATTGATAAGAAAAAAGTTACTTCTACCATATTGCTATTCAGTTTCTGTATTTATTAAATCTTATTTGTCCCTCATTTATCCCTCATTATCACTTTCTTTTGTGTTTAGTTGATTTTTTATAGTGAACCATTTGATTCCTTTTTATTTTGTGTATATTCTATAGATAATTTATTTGTGGTTAACGTGACAGTTATATATATTATCCTAAATTTATAACAACATAATTTGAATTGACACCAACCTAACCTTAGTAGCATACAAAAACTCTGTTCCTAAACAGTTTAATTCTCCCCCTATTGTTATTGTAACATTACAGATTGATACATTGCATGTCTAAGAACAAATTTATAAATGTTTTTATGCATTTCTCTTTAAATCATGTAAGAAATACAAAGTGGAGAGACAAACCAAAAATATAGTAGTAATACTATTTTATTTCCTTTTTTTAAAACTGAAAAGGAGGCCAGGTGTGGTGACTCACGCCTGTAATCCTAGCACTCTGAGAGACCAAGGCAGGAGGATCGCTCAAGGTCAGGAGTTCGAAACCAGCCTGAGCAAGAGTGAGACCCTGTCTCTACTAAAAATAGAGAGAAACTAATTGACCAACTAAAAATATATAGAAAAAATTAGCCAAGCATGATGGCGCGTGCCTGTAGTCCCAGCTGCTTGGGAGGCTGAGGCAGAAGGATTGCTTAACCCCAGGAGTTTGAGGTTGCTGTGAGCTAGGCTGAGGCTATGGCACTCTAGCCAAGGCAACAGAGTGAGACTTTGTCTCAAAAGAAAAAAAAAAAGAAAGAAAACTGAAAAGGATAATGCACAGCTTTATATAAGATAAATATTTGATGTAAATCAGAAACAGAAATATTGTACTTGGTTTTAGGAATAATAAAAATAAACGTAAAGGAAAATGACAAAGCAGCATGAAGTATGGGTAGTTTCACAATATGCTTATTTTTTTATTATTTCAGAGTATTACTGGGGTGGGAAATGCTTTCATTACATAAATTGCTATTGCACTGCCTGAGTCAGAGCTACAAGTGTTCCCATCCCTCAGGCAGTGAGCTCTGCACCTGTTAGGTGTGGATTTACCTATCCCTTCCTCCCTGCTCCCACCTACCTGATACCCAATGAATATTATTTCTGTATGTACATATGTGTTGATCAATTTGTACCAATTTGATGGTGTGTACATGTGGGGTTTGTTTTTCCATTCTTGTGATACTTCACTTAGAAGAATGAGATCCAGTTCTATTCAGATTAATACAATAGGTAGTTCATATTTTTATGGCTCAGTAGTACTCCATGGTATACATATACACCACATTTTCTTTTTTTTTTATTTCAGTATATTAGGGGGGTTAAATGTTTAGGTTACGTGTTTTGCCCTTGCCCCACCCGAGTCAGAGCTTCAAGCATGTCCATCTTCCACGCAGTGAGCACTGCACCCATTAGGTGTGTTTATGCCCATTCCCTGTACCCCCTTTCATCTGCCCTATACCCGATGAATATTATTGCTATATGTGCACTTAAGTGTTAATCAGTTAGTGCCAATTTGATGATGAGTACATGTGGTGCTTGTTTTTACATGCTTGGGATACTTCACTTAGTAGAATGGTTCCAGCTATATCCGGGATAATACAAGGGATACTATATCACCATTTTTTTTTTTTTTTTTGGTTGAGTAGAACTCCATGGTTTACATTTACCACATTTTATTGATCCACTCATGTATCGATGGACAATTGGGTTGTGAATCTTTGCAATTGTGAATTGTGCTGCTATAAACATTTGGGCACAGACATCTTTTTTATAGAATGTCTTTTTTTTTTTCCCTTTGGGTAGATTCCCAGTAGTGGGATTGCTGGGTCAAATGTTAGTTCTACTTTTAGTTCTTTGAGGTATCTCCATATTACTTTCCATAGAGGTATTATTAATACTAGTATTATTAATACTAATTTGCAGTCTCACCAGCAGTATATGAGTGTTCCTATTTCTCTGTATCCATGCCAACATTTGTTGTTTGGGGATTTTTTGATAAAAGCCATTCTCACTGGAGTTAAGTGATACCTTGTGGTTTTGATTTACATTTCCCTGATGATTAGAGACGTTGAGCATTTTTTCATATGTTTGTTAGCCATTAGTCTATCCTCTTTTGAAAAGTTTCTGTTCATGTCCTTTGCCCACTTTGTAATGGGGTTGTTTGATTTTTTTTCTTGCTGATTTTCCTGAGTTCTGTAAATAGATTCTAGTTATCAGCCCTTTATTAGATGTACAACATGCAAATATTTCTCCCATTCTGTAGGTTGTCTATTAGCTCTAGTGGTAGTTTCTTTGGCTATGCAGAAACTTTTTAATTTGATCAGATCCCATTTATTTATTTTTGTGATTGCTTTGGGAGTCTTCTGGGAAAATTGGATAGCCACATGTAGAAGACTAAAACAGGATCCACACCTCTCACTTCTCATACAAAATCAACTCATGATGGATAGCAGACTTAAACCTAAGGCATGAAGCCATAAGAGTTTTAGAAGAAAATGTTGGGAAAACGTTTATAGACATCAGCTTAGGCAAAGAATTTATGAATAATGCTAATTTTTTTAATTTAGTGTGTACTTACCTTTACTGAAGACTTTTATTTATAGGGCTTTGAAATACTGTGTAGTGTCCTTTCATTTTAATCCAAAAGACTCCCTTTAGCTTTTCTTTTAGGGCAGATCTGGTGGTAACACACTCTCTTAGTTTTTGTTTATCTGAGAATGCTTTAATAACCCTCTTATTTCTAAGAATGATTTTGTTGGATATAGAATTATTGGTTGCTAGGTTTTTAAATATAATTTTTATAATAATAAAACAATATATTCAACACTTTATGTCATTATACTCCTTTCTGATCTCCATAGTTTCTTATTGGAATTCAGCTATCTTATTAAAGATACCTTGTTTTGACAAATTTCTTCTTTCCTGTTGCTTTTAAGATCCTCCCTTTATCTTTGGTTTTCAATAGTTTGATAATGCTTCTGAGTGTGAGTGTAATTGAGTTTTTCCACCTTGGAGTTTGTTGAACTTTTTGGATTTGCATATTCATATATTTCATTAAAATTGAGAACTTTTCATTCATTGTTTCTTCAAATATTCTTTCTGCCACCTTTTCTTTGTCTTCTCTCTGGAACTTCCATAATGTATATCCCCTGATGGTTTTCTACAGGTCCCTTAGGCTATGTTCACTTTTCTTAATCTTTTTTTTTTCTTTTCACAGACCCGACAATTTCATTTTTGTATATTTAAGTCCATTATGATTTCCCCTGCCAGCTCAGTGAACTTCCCCTGTAGTGAATTTTTTATTTCATTATTATAATTTTCAGCATAATAGTTTTTGTTTAATTCACTTTTATAATGTATACATTAATATTCTTATTGTGTTCATACATCAATTATTTTCTGATTCATTTGCTTCTCTACTTATGTTGTCTTTTGGCTCTTTAAACATATTTAAAACAGCTTTAAAATAGTTTAAAAATCTTTTTTTAGTATGTGTGATACCCAAGCTTCCTCTGAGATGGTTATCAATTTATTTTGTTTCTTTTCATTTAATCCTCCTACTTTGTATGCATTGTGTATTTTTGATTAACAATTGAGTGATAATTATAACATGGTAACTGTGGACATGAGATTCTACCTCCTCCATAAAGTTTGCTATTTTTTTTTTTAATTCATGAAAGCTGTAGTAGTCTGTGTAGTGACCTTTCCAAACTACATTTGCCAAAACTATATCTGTTGATATTTTTAATCACTGAAGTGTCTGTTTCTTTAGCTAGTATATGACTAATGTTTTGTCATAGGTTTCCTTGAACTCTAGAAGCTAAAAGTAAAACAAAACAAAAAAATCCAAAGCTTATCAAACAAAAACTTAGAAAACGAAACAAAACAAAGCATCTCTTTCAGTATTGGAAGATTGTCTCTGTGCTGTGACACTCTTTTAACATTTATCCAGACTTGCACTAGGTCTATGCATCAGTACAGGGTGGAAACAGAGGATACTCCCTGGCCTTTTCTAAACATGTGTCTTACTTTTGGCAAGTGCTTAGCTTTCTAAATTCCTCTGTATACACAATGATTTTTAATGTCCTAATTTCCCAAACAATGTCTTCCTGGACCTTAGGAAGTCTACTTTATATCTCAACCATAATCTTTTACCCCAAGCATCTTCAGTTTGTTGGTTTACCTTGTTGTATTTTTGAGCAATGTCTACTACTTATGTAGCCTGAGTTCCAAGTAAGGCAAAACAGAAATGACTTCTTTGTATTACTCCTTCATGTAGTCTCCAGAGAGATTAGAGCAGACACAGGCAATAATCTGGGAATAAATTCCACTTGGCTCCCCCCATTACTAGAGACCAGGGCCCCAAATAGGAAACACAAGTTGCTGCTATTTTAAGACTACTGATATGCTAGGAGAAGGTGGGGTGATGTTAAATCAAAATGCCACAATGCCTTCCTACCATCTTAGATGGCAGGTTCCTTAATTCAGCATCTAAATGGCTGCTAATCAGAGTTCTGAGAAAGTTGGTTCTGATAGTTTCTGCTTAGTGTTCAGTGTTTCTGTGAGATAACATGAGCTTGGAGTTTCCTGCTCTGCCAAAGTGAACAAGATTGTTCATAAACTTTTAAAATATTTTCAATATCACAAATTTGATTATTATAATTGTTAGCTCAATGAATTCATTTGAAGTTCACTAGCCACATTCATTAGGTCTAAATTTGTCACATCTGTTTCACTTCCTTTTAGCCCAAACTATCAATCGCTCCTCCTCTTACATTACTTGCTGGCCCTAATCTTTCATTTCTTTCCTTCTATTTGAAATCCACTTCTACAGCCTAACATCCATGTAAGTTTTATTAACTAACCCATATGCCAACCTATCTATAATTAACATATTACCAACTTCTAGAAGCCTGCCCCCACAAGTCGGCATTCCCAAATTTCACATAATCAAATCACCAGGAAAGATTTTTTTCTCTCTCTAGTTTAATAAAGTAGGCAGTAAACAATCGTCTGCTTGCTCCTATGATCTGAGTACCAACCTAAACATTACAAGTGACTACAAAAGAAATTATACTGTCCTTCTTTCTAAAAGTATGCATTATCTATCTATCTAAATATATATGTATGACTCATAAATCTTTAATATTATAACTTATATGTGAATTCACGTACAAGTTAAAAATAAATGCTCTGTATTATTGCAACACACACAGGACAATTGAGGTTCACCAAGTCTCTTTGGACAAATTATTTTAAGCTGTTGTTGTTGTTTTTGTTTTCAAAGATAAGGAGCATCAGGGGTAGATATAAAATGGCATAACATAGCATTTCATAGCCCCTAGGGCATAGGAGATGTGTAAAGGTTGAGACAAACAAAAACAATAGAATCGGTGCAAGTTATTTTTCCAACTCAAGTCAAGAAAATGAAGTCAGCACATTAAGTTGTAATTTATTACATTTAACAATTTATGCATAAAGATTTAGCTGAATCTGTTTGGAAACGTTTTTTATTTGAAAGAATCTCTGAATGGAGTGGCTTAAGAAATGTTCTTAAGAAACTCCAATCCTGAAAAGGCATCTATTATGCATTAAAGAAGATATTACAAAACCTCTGACCTCTTTTATTAACATTTTTCAATTCTACAACCATTTGTTCAACATTTAATTGTCCTTGATCTAATACTTAATATTTAAGAGTCATTGGTCTGGTACTCTTTACCGGGGATACAGACATAAATGACTCAAAGGACTCCCAAATATTCATATCTAGATGGTAGTTAAATGTGTTGACACATATATTTTCCTAAGAATTTATATTATTAAGTAATTTAGGATCACAACTATGTGGAAACAAAGTATAAAACAACCAAATGACCAACTGATCAAGAGAGATGAATACAAAAAAGAAAAAAAAACAAAACTCATACAATGGTGCTACTTTAGATGAGTAAGATTTAGTAACATCCCAACATCATAATTCCAATTATGGAACCACAAGATTCTATGGTTTCATTTTGAAGTCACACTCAGCACTTTACCATGTCAATTCAAACTACCTTCCCCAAATTCCATGTGCCTGTGTGTTTTTTATAGAAATGTGTATACCTCTTTCTAATCTTAAAATTCCTTTTAGAGTATATTATGTTCTATTAAATTTTGGGTCTCCTATAATGCTTAGTATAATGCTTTGAATATACACTATCTTGTAATATAAATACATTGCAACAGTAGCTGTATGCAGAGTAAGCTGATGAACGCAAATTTGGAGTCAACTATGAACATACAGAAAAGTCTGTCTGTGATGACATTAGAATAATAGCTAATGAATAGAGAGAAGTTGAAATAAGATGAAAAGAGTATAAATAGAACCTATGTGTATTTATTATATTTATTTAACACATATTTGGTAGAATTGTGTGCTGCTTAATCTTTTAGGTGATTGAGATAGAATAGAGAATAGGAGACTTTTGAATGTCTGATATGTGGTCATATCAAATCAATGTACTACAATCAAATCAATGCCTACATCATACAAAATCTGGTTTCTGAGCAATGAAAGTTCATCTTGAAAGGAATAAATAAATGTATTAACAGAAAACTCTATTCTAAGACATAATATATGCAAGATAGTAAGCATAATATATCCATTATGAGAAACAAAAAGAAATAAATGATTATAAATGATTACATGTTTCTGAGTTTGGTGTCTGATAATATAGTAATTAACGCTGAGTAATGGAAAGATAAGTGACATTATTTCTATTTTAAATGTATAATTTTAAGTTTGACAATGATGACAATAGAAATTTGCAGCTTTGAGACTGGGGAAATGTATGTAACTCTTAAGTATAAAGTCAAATAAAATTTTAACCACCATTCTTGAGTGCTTAACCCACCCTTCTCTTGCTCTTCTCTAGGAAAGAAACTTATTTTCTATTGTTAACTCAATGAAAAGTCTTCCTAGGACATTACTATCTAGCATCCTTTCTATGATTAATTTAAATTACTTAAATTACTTCTTAAAGCCTCTTTTCAAAAATAGCTTAGCACTGCATTCTCTATGCTGGCTGCCTTGACTGAGCTAAAGGGTTTGAGTCACGTGAATTAATTGATACAGCTTGGGCAATTGTGAATAGCTAAAATTGGCTGTATACATTTCTTTGTATTTTATTATTTGTGGGTTTTTCCATCATATGGTTTTTAGTAGTGCTTTTATTAGTCCTTATTTATTATTGACTTTCTTTAATATCAGGAAAGAAATTTTCATTGTGAAAACAAATTAACTGTAAGTTCATTTTATTTTAAGAACCTCAGTAACAGGATTTTTTCCTAGTAATTTCATCTTGGTAATATTTTTAGTGTTCTGCTATACTTCTGTTATTTGCTCAATGGCAAGTACTTGAATTAAAAAATAGTATTCAAGAATGAGAAGAATTATTTATTTTCATTTTTAAAATATAATTTTCAAATGTATAGGAAAGTCAAAATTGTGATGACTATTATTTAGATGCAAATAACTAATAATTGTGTCCCTTACATTGTGTTACAAAATCAGTTTTCTTTTTTACATAGTCAGTGAAACCCTTAACAACTATATGCTAACACTCTAATCCTTCTTTGGGCAGATTCTTTGAAACAATGCAATTTGGCCATTCTAAATTCTAGTTCTGTGGTCCAATAGCCCTATTATTTTCTCTACACTGTTTTTTATTCAAGAATGAATAGCACAATGTAGGCAAACCATTTTTTCAAAGAAATGTTTTCAATGTGTTTTTTAATGACACCAAATGTTATTTAAAAAATATTTCTCAAACTTTATTGGACACCAGAATTGTGTGTTTCCATTATTTAAAATGAAATGTTTATTTTCAAATGGACATGGAATTATTTTTATTAAATCTCATTGCTCTTAGTGACACCATCTCATCCTATATCATTTGGAGGCCTTTCTACAATACAACTACAACTTGAAGGCCTTTCTACGATACAAAAATTGTAAAATGTTTCTGCCAAAATTTTCTATCATGCAATTGTAATTTATCATCAAAGAATATTCACTTTTATGCAAGTCATAAATTGTTGGGGAAGTAATTGTTGAATTATGTAATTTTAATGTTCTAGTAAATTAAACAAACCCAAATGTCAAAAACAGTAATATTAAATTATTTGTCTGTAAAGGGATTTATTATACTGCCCCCATAACTATTTTGAACATGAGCTCATAAGGAAGGTATTTAGAAGTAGCATTAAAGATTTCCAGAGGAAAAATAACAAGTAAGTCACTAGTATTGTGTTCCTTACAATTTCAGATTTCCTCAGATCTCAACATGTTGCCAAAACCATGATTAATATAAGACGATGCAAAGGAAGAAAGCAAACCAACATTAAATTCAGAAATATTTTAATAGCAATAATTGCTTTTAGTTTATTAAAATGGAAAAATTACTCTAATATATTTTTGAATTAGTGAAGATACATATCTTCATATCAATAGTAATTTTATTATGTAATATTTAATACTCTCTATTTTATAAAATATGCCACTAAAAATTGCATTCCAAAAGCAACAACTGGATGCTAGATCAATCAACTCTTTAATGTGTCAAGTATACTGAATTTATATATTTAATTAGCCTCATTGGTAATCTATACAGGATAGTTTGTCTTCAGATATCCTTTAAAATTAGAGGCAAGATAAAATAGTGGATAATTAATTAATGTCCAATTATTAAGGTAAGTAAATAAGGCAATCTTATCTTTCCCCAGAATGCTGGGTATTTAAATTTTGAAAATTATCTAATTTGTACCATCAATATTTCTTTTTTCTTTTTCATCTTTTCAACTACCTTTATCTTATTTCTTTACATGATGTGGTTTTTAATGTAATATTCAGCACATTTATTTTTTTTACCTATTTTTAACTTTTGTGAAATTATTTTTAAATTATACTATTTACTTTATTCTTGAATTTTAAATTAAATATTCAGCCACATTTTCATATTTTTATCTCAAGATATTTAAAATTGATTTAATTGTACACAACTTCTTTGTTCTTTACTTGGCTACATGATTCTCTCTTGGCCTTGACATTTTTGTCAGTCTCACGATTAATTGTTTTAGTATTGTTAACATGTCTTCTAATTTAACAATAACCCCAAAAGTAGGCACAAGAGAAAGATGAAGTGTACTAAAAATAGTATATTGAAAAGTAGCAGTTACAATAATTTGTAAAGGTCATCTACAAATAATAAATGAAAGCATAATTCTGGGTGTCTTAGTAAAAATAAATTAAGTTACAATAGTGGCCTTAGATGGGGAGTGCTCATAAGAAATGGAGTTAAGTATATAAATGCAGGGACCAAGGAAGTGGGTGTGGGTAAGAAGAGGTGCTATATTAAAGAAAATTATTGAAGACTGGATATATAGAGTAGGTTTACCAATTAAGGTGGAATCTAAGGGCTAGTAAAGAGTAGAAAATTGTCAAAATATCTAAATGGAGAAATTGGTGAATAAGGAAAAGAACATTACAATAAAAATATGAAATGTATTTTTAGACCTAAGACAGCTTTCTGTAAATGACACATAATACTTATATTTTGATAGGAGATAGTCCATTTTATGGTCTAGAGACTAAGCCAGGTATGAAAGAGCATCAAGAACAGGGATTAATTTCCAAAGGGCAACGACATAATGGTATAGCATACTTTGAGGTGGAGAAAATAAAAGGAGGGTGTGCTAAAATTAAAATAGTGATGGATTTCACATGCATCTGTGTGTTTTTTATGAGTTGGTTTTTTTTATCAGTAAGACAGTAATAAGTATTTTTTGTTTGTAAATTGTGTTGAATCTTACCCAGATTTCCTTTCCTGCATTGGCCAAAGTATAGTGCCTTAGAATGAAGAAGGTTAAAGTTAGGCTAAAGCAGACACTCTAATTAAAAAGCTTCAGTGTAGTATCATTAGGCTATATTCAAAGCTGATTGTATTTGGTTATTGTTTATTTGATCGATTTTCCCAGAGTTAAAAAGAATAAGAGAGTTATTAACATAGTGGAGAGTATAATTCAAGACTTCTGACTCTCCAGTGTAACCACTATACCATATACTGATGACCTTTTGTGGCAGCTCAGATATAATTTATAAAGCTTTAAAAATAATTGTCTAGTATTTTGTGTTTCAAGCCAGGACTCAAGTATATTAGAGCAGGATCTACTTCATCGAACAAATATAAATTGCTTTTAGTTGTAAGTGTGGTCTCACTTAGCTTAAATTATTTAAGCATCACTTATAAATGTATTCAGTACTAAATTACAGCTGGAATATTTGTCTTCAAAAATAGAATGTTTCACTTTACAAGAGTTAGAAATCCTAGATTCATTATGAGAAGCTGATGCAGCACTATCTTTTCTAGTTTGCATGGAAAGGCTTTATCTGGCATGAGATAGTTGAAGACACATTCTAGAAGACATATATTTAAATTTATATGATCTATAACATTATAATATATTTGTTTTGCTTAGTAATAATGCATTTATATAGTTATTGATATGTGATTTGTGATAGATGTGTTGAGTGTTATTCTCATTGGAACTCATTGCTCAGGTAGAAATGTTAAGTAAGTTTATCACAGATATTCCCTCATCATCCTTGGAAAATCCCTCAGATACAACTAGGCTGCACTTCCCTGAGGTTTTTGCCTATGCTCTCTGGCAGCTCAAAAACTCAAAAACTTATGGGAGTGCACACGAGGCTACAATCTGTTAAAAGCACAACATGAAGCTGTGTTTTTCATAGAACTTTACTTAAGTTTGAGACTATTTTAATTTTCTTAAAGAACAAAGGTGGAGCTAATGGAGATCAAGCCATATTCTCTTACCACTGCTATCTCTTCAGAAGATTTAAGTCCAGTCAGGAGGTAGGTAATAAATGCCCTGGAGTTCTCCTGAACCAATAAATGGGAAGTTTGTCTTTGTTATATTAAACTGCCTGGAAAATTCAGTAAAAGTTTTAGTCAAACATCCGTGGCTTTATAGAGACTGCTTTTAATAACATACAACATTACTTGTTTGTAGATCCCAGTGGCAGGTTAAATTGAACTTAATTTTCTCATTAGTGTCTAAATATTAAACAATCATCTCAGGCAAAGAGATGTGCTTTTAATTTAGAGGTATTAAATTGCATATACCTAACCCAAGACTGGATGGGTGGGGAAAATAGACATCCACATCGCTTTTCTATGTCTCTTTACAAAATATTTTTCAAATGAAATAAACTTTAAATCAAAATTCAAACCCAAAATCTCACTACCACAAAAAGATCTGGAAAATATTTGTGTTAGAAGTTGGTCACTTAAAAGTTAAGGGAAAAGGAAAAGTCTAATGCTTAATTATCTATTTTATTGTTAAATAAACCATACATTTCTTCCCCATTTGAAGAAGCTGTGACCACTATATTTTCAAAAGAGGGAAGATAATTTACCTAACGACACATAGTGAATTAAAACCCATATAAATGTGTGCATTACGCAGAATTGGTAATAAATATTTGTTGGATGAATAGATAAAATTAACATGAAGGGAAAATATTTTCGAACGTTAAAAACATAAGCCATCACATTCATAAGGGTACAATATTGTTTGTAGTTTATTTTTTTATATTAATCATCAAAATAACTTCTATTCTTAAATACTTCACTAACATCAATGGGGCATTGGCCTAAAGACCAACTGGAAAACATATCAACAGTTATAATGCTTTTACTTTCCTCACATGACATTAGACCAGATAATTTCATCTTAAGTAAATTGATCAAGTCCTTGGTTGAATTTACTAGTTAATCTAGCCAATGAAAATCTCCATCATGATATTTATAAATACATGCCTACAACATTGGTAATGATTTTACTTAATCATATTTAAATCCATGTTCGTATATCAGAAAGTACCAAACCTGTCTCTTAAGCACTGTCATCCTTTTCTCTTGCAGGTAGATTGGTATATTAACACCATAGAATATCTCTTAAAACATAAAACTAATCTATAACATGTCAAAGAAGTAGCATCATGCAGAGGTGAACACTATATTATTAAAATGAGATAGTACTTTTATTTCAATTGTATTTCTCCCACAACTAATGCAGTAAATAGTACTACTAAAACTAAATTTATTAAGAATTGTATACTTGCCATGAGCCCAGCACATTTTTTGTCATATTACATTCATCAATGTATCATATTCTTATAAGAGTCTTATGAGTTAGATATAAACTTTTCCATTTTTAAAAGATGAATGAAAGTTTTAAGAGGTTAAACAATTGTCCCAGGATGACTCAGCCCATAAGCAGTAGAGTTACAAATCAGGCTCCAAATCTCCCAGCATTCCCTGTCATTCTCTGTTCATGTCCATGTGACTAATCTTAATATCTCCAGGATAAAATAGTATTAGAACAATGACATTATACTATATTTGAATAGTAAATGCGATATGTGAAGGGTCTCTTTTTATAAAAATATAATTTATTATAGTAGGCAGCCATTTTCTTTTAAAATTAGTTTTGATATAACTATTAAAGTTATGGTGGTTATGAATAATTGATTGGGGACCTGAATTTTTCATTTTTATAAATTTTGTTACATGTATATATGAAATAATACTTTCTAATCAAGTAAGGATATTTAGGATGTCCATCCCCTGAGTATGTTACATTTTGTTAAGTATGGTAACATTACTTAGCTATCAAGCATTGAATTTCATTATTCTATCTTCCTGTATGTTTTTACCCTTTAACCCAATTCTCTTCATACTCCTCTCCCCTTCACTACCCTTCCCAGTCTCTGTTATCTGTTTTTGTACTTTCTGCCTCTATGTGACCAAATGTTTAAGCATTCACATATGAATGAGCACATGCAATATTTTTCTTTTAGTGCCTGGTTTATTTCACTTAAGATAATGACTTCTGGTTCTAGCCACATTGCTGGAAATGATATGATTTCATTCTTTTTTATGGATAAATAGTATTTTGTTGCATATATTTACCATATTTTCTTTATCTGTTCATCTGTTGATGGACATTTTGATCAATTCCATATTTTCACTATGTGAGTAGTGCTACAATAAACATGTGAGTGCGGGTGTTGCTTTGATTATCAATTTATCTTACCATTGAGCACTTATTGTTTTGTATGTAAACTTTTAATTCACCAACACTGGAGTTAGATTTGATGATCACTATTTTGTATCCCTGTGATATTCTGAAATTTAAAAAAATTAAGAAAAAAAAACCCTGAGGATCACCTCAGTTAACAAATAGCCCAGGTCACCCTGTTTCTAAGTAGTAAAGTCATAAGCTGAACTCAGATATGTTTGATTTCCAGACATATACATTACTTCCTATATATATGTACCTATATGTGTTTATGTGTGCATATGTATGTGTGTGTGTGTACAACAAAAGTGGCTAAGGATGGGCATTAGGAGCAGTTCAAATGGCTGTGCACTACCTGTACCTCTTTGACCTTCTGGAATGGAGTGTGTCTACACTACAAAAAGTAGCACTGGAAGAAGCAATTGGAGATCCCAAGGAAACAAAGTATAGGTATAGCTGATTTATGAGATGCTTTTCTTTGTCCACTTATTTGTCAGTGAGATATCCCAACTAGAAATAAAAGAAGGCTTCCAGACATTCCAAACTTGCCATACAAACTGTTATAGATGAGACACTTGTTGGGGTAAAAGTTTTCATGAATGCTGACTTGGGATTGAAATCCATTTGACATATCCTGCAGCACATCTACATTCACTGTATGTGGAACTGGCTATAAAGAAGGCCCTGTGTCCTTTGAGCCAAACTGTGCTAAGTGAGCCTTTCCACTCTTGACCACAGACTGCATTCTTATGTCTGCTCTCTGCCTTTTTTCTCCACTTGAGCCAGCTGAAGGAAACATCTTAACCCCACCAACACCTGGGCCCCTTCCTAAACTGTTTAACCTGACAGCCACCCCAACCTACAGAACTTCCAGGGCAACAGCTTAACCTGACTCCCTCCCTGCCCCATGCCTTCCAGGCACTGTAAAGAAACCCTTGGGAGACCCTACAGCCCCCAAAGTAGCCTCTTCTAGTTTTATCCCCTCCTTCCTGTGTGAAAAATCACAGAATAAATTTTTATCACCTTCAAAATATTTCTGTAAAGGATTTTATAAAAAGGATGTTTTCCTTTTACTGCACATAACAGTGTTCACCTCACGGATATGTGTTCACTTCATGTACAGTGTTCACCTCATGGATAAGTGAATCATAATTATTGTCCCCTGTTATCAAATACTCTTTGAAAAAATAATATGAAAAGTTGCATAGAATCCATTTTTTAAATAACTACATTAAATTTAATGAAACTGTATCCCAATCTATTGGATCTAAGTGTTATAAACACAACTATGAGTAATTCTTACAACTACTTCTGGACACTTTTGATGCCTATGACCAAAATGGCATTCAGAAATTTTAAGTTATCTTCCCATGAGCAATGCATGGAAGTGCCTATCTTACCAAATACCATAACTAAAATGGGGAATTATCATTACAGAAAAGAAGGTCTGATCAATTTCTAGTCTTGAAAATATATTGTAATTATGTAGATAATCCTTGAGTAATAATGACTTTGGTCAATTTTTACATGTTTATTGGTCTCTATACATATTTTCATATTTCTCTTGAAATTTTCATTATTTTTGCATTGATTTATAAGGACTATTAAACATAATCAATAACTCATTTTCATGTGTACTGACATTTTACAAGCTTGTGATTTGCCTTATACTTTCATATAATTGTTTACAAATATTGGAGTTTTAATTTATATATAGTTAAATACATACATTATTTTCTGGGTGATTCTTTTTTGTATTTTTAGTTTTGCTTTTATGTTTAGAAAGTTTTTGATAATAAATACAATTTTTTCTTTAAATTGTTATGTTATTTAGCAATTTACTTTTTCTTTTAACTTTCTAATTGGAAATATATCTTTGTTATATAATGTATACCTGAGAAATATATTTTTAATTTTTAAAATTTTAAAATTTTCTTATTTGCACTATTTGTTGAATAATTTCTCAATTCTTCATTGATTTTCTTTCATTATTCCCCAGAAACGGCTTTCTGTTATACATACATGGACACACAAACACAATCTGTTCCTGCACATTCAATCTATTGTATCAATTTGACTGATACCACATCAATGTTTCTCTTCTTGAGGGGACATTTTTTAACTATATAGTACATGTATAACTGCATGGTCTTTTAGAACTTTTCTTATTTTCTTTCATCTTTCTAAAATTATTTTGTATTGTTCTTAATGAACTATAAAAGAATCAAGGGAGAGTTTCTATACATTTGAATCTTCGATCCAAGAAAATGACTTGATTTACTCAAGTCTTCTCTTCCCCCTATGATTTAAGATTTATAATTTTTGTCTTATGATTCTGTACATTTCTTTGTAAATTTAAGGTTAACTTTAAAAATAAAAAGTATTATTTTGGCTTTTTTTTCTGTGCTCTCTCTAACTTGATGATAGCTCAACTTGAATTGCAAGGCCATTTCTTCAAGTGTTCCTTTCAGTTGCATTGCCATGAACAATGGTTAAGATGCTGTCTCTGGTATCCAAAACGACTGACTTTGCAAACCCATTTTATTACTTATCTGTGTGCCCTTAGCAAGATATTTAAGCTTTCTTTACTTCTATTTCCTCATATATCAAATGGTGATATTAACAGAAAAATTTCTCTAGGTTTCTTGTGAAATATAAGTAAGTTCATAATGGTAAAATGTTTATAACAGTGTTAAATAATTTTAAGTCTTCAATTATGAAATTCCTAATCTCAAAGGTAAAATGTTAACTATTACTAATGACATTATATGTTACTACTTACTAAAATGCAATGAGAATTGGAAAGTAAGTATGATAATGAAATGGAGCAGTGATAACAACAAATGTGTTTTGGATCAGTCAAATTAATTAAGAGTCATGTAGACATCAGATACAGTCAGGCATCCAGAATTTTAACAATCTTGTCAAAACAATGAAGAATATTTTTTGATTCTTGGGAAAAGATCTATGACAGCTGAAGAAATAATCTCTAGTGGCAACTATTATTTTAATAGCATTAAAAAGTTTATTCATTATGATTATAATGATTTTCTTATTATCCATATATATTTTAATAAAAAATGTTAAATGTAAATTACATAAGTTCTTATGTAATTAAATTCTCAATTGAGTAAAAACAATTGTTTTAATGTATCATCATAGATTTTATTTTATGAAAAAGATAGTATTTTGAGAAATTACACAAATAACTTTAAGGTGAAATGAACTGGCATTTATTATATTATTTATAAAATATTTTAATCATTAAATATTCATTTCTGATATGAAAAAATGGTGGATTAAGAAAATCTACACATCCTTCAGCTATAATATCTAAACTACCTGAATGAAATATAATAATTAACACAATAGTTCAAACAAATAGCATTAACAATTAGAAAGTACAAAGTTGGTAGAAATGGAAAAAAAATCAAAATGTAAAGCATAAATGTTGCTTGAAACTGCATCAAACTACCTTGAAAGAGGTGAGAAAAACAATGATCAGACAACGCTGTGCAAAGACTTTGTGTTCACATATACAATTACAGGTTAAGATTTTGGATTTGAATCAAACTGGAAGCATGAAATGGAACTACATAAAGCATAACCCTTGAATGAAACCTTCCAGCATAAAAAGAAGGACCAGCACAGGAGTTCGAAACCAGCCTGAGCAAGAGCGAGACCCCGTCTCTACTATAAATAGAAAGAAATTAATTGGCCAACTAATATATATATAAAATTATCCGGGCATGGTGGCGCATGCCTGTAGTCCCAGCTACTCGGGAGGCTGAGGCAGCAGGATTACTTGAGCCCAGGAGTTTGAGGTTGCTGTGAGCTAGGCTGACGCCATGGCACTCACTCTAGCCTGGGCAACAAGCGAGACTCTGTCTCAAAAAAAAAAAAAAAAAAAGAAGGACCAGCAAATGTCTCCCAATTGGTATAGGCAAAAAACAAAAGATACTTGTTTCTACCTGGTTTATGGGAGAGTTGATAGGGAATGGAGGCAGGAGTAACTCTCCTGAAAAACTGCAACCACGAGTTTCAGAATCCTTGTGGTTGAGGAATCTTTGAGCAAAGAAAACAACATGAAAAATGGTCACAAGATGCTGTTTATCAAGGTAACTCCTGGCTAAAGCAAGTACCGAAACTTTGAAGTAGGAATAAAATGACTCTCAAGAATGACAAGAAGGACAGATAAATAAATAAACTCATACTTTTACACATTAGGTAAAACCACAAAACAATTTTGACAAAAAAGATAATATTAACAGCAAGAGGAGAAAATAACATTAAATTTTAAACAGAGTAACAATTATGAGATTCATATTTAGGTATACTAACCTCAAACATAGTCTAAAGACGATAGAATAATCTCATCAAAGTGATCAGTAAAAGTAAATGTCAACCCAATTTCTATATACCATTGAACTAACATGTGAGAATAAGAGTAAAAGGTTTTTTCTGGAAAAAATATTTTGTAATTCACTCATAGAAAAGAGAAACTGAATCTAGGTAAAAGAGAGGAGTGCTAGAAGCAATATTGCACAATTTAATTGGTAAGTATATGAGTAAATCTGATCATAAACTGGGAAAAATAGTAATGATAATTATTAGCAACTGAGGTGAATAGATATAAAAACAAGATAAGATTTAGTTGATAAAAAATTAAAAATTCTAACTTTATATTATCCAGAAGGAGGCTAGTAGAGATAGTGATTAAGACAATTCCAATATCAAAAATAGTTGTGGAAATGTGAAACTAATGTTAAAAATATAAATGTAGAAATTTTAATTTCCAAAGTAATATAGGAAATAATAGAAAGTGAAGAAAGCATGATAAATGAAATGGCAAGTAGATAAAAGAAATAAAGGAAAGATATATCACATTCAAAGTTTAAACTAAGATTCTAGAAATTATTGGTAGATGTACACATATATGTATAGCAATACATAACTATATATAATATATAATCACAATACTATCAGTGCATTTTACTTACAATGTATACTTAGAAATGATTAGAATTAAAATATTGATAAATATTGAATAAATGAATATATATTTGTATGGATATATATTTATATACTAAACAGTTTATGCATATGTATGTGCAAATTGGTAATAAAGAGAATAATTACATATGTTATATCTCTGGTCCACAGAAAGATAAAATTCTCCTTAATCCGTATATTGGTACAAAGCATTGAGATTATAAAGCAAACTCTTCACAATGAGTAAAATGAATTGACAAAACTGAGCAATGATATAAAATATTTTAATTAACATACTTAACAAATTTGATCTAAAGACCATATGTAGGATCTTAGTCTAACAATTTGGGAAAAGCTTTTTTTTAGACATCCATGGAATATTTAGAAACATTGACCATATGTTAAGCCACAGAATAAATTTCAGCAGGGACTTAACAAATGAATTTAAATAAAATGTGATTTCTTATCTCATGGCATTAGAACTCAATCATGAAGAGACAAAACTCAATACTTCACTTTTAGGAATTTAAAAAATATTCCAAAATAATTCATTAAAAATTTTATATGAAAAATCAGTCACATGAATACAAAAACACAGTATTGCAATATGTATAGGATACAGATAAAGTATTAATAGCATTTAGAGGGAAACTTATAAGGACAGATTCATATATTGTAAAAGAAGAAAATTGTATATTAATGTATACAATTCAAAAAGATTCATAAAGAATAAGATAATAAATTGATAGGTATAGAAGGCAGTCAATAAATGTAATTGTTAATTTAATAAGGTAAAAACAAAGGTACAAGAAAACCATTTTCTTATAAAGGTAATTCAATAGGAAAACCTAGTATAGTATGATTCATTACATTAATTAAGACCAGGAAAGTTACAAATTATATGAATAATGTCAAATATTTATTAAAATGATATTTTAAATCATGAAGTAATATTATAAATCAATTATATATTATTAATGTTGAAGTTTTAAATCAAAGAAAATTTTCACAAAATTTAAGTTAACACATTAAGAAAAAGAAAGCAGGCCTATAAGTACTTATATACATGAACCACACATGATTTTTTAGGGGGATTCTATTAAATTTTCAGGAAAAAGATTATTTATATTATCTAAATTGTTCCAAATGATAGAATGAGAAAGAACTCATTCACTCATTTTATAATTTATGTATAAATTTTCACTATATGCAAAATCAAATCAAAATGAATGAAAGGCTTAAATATATGACCTGAAACTGGGAAACTACTAAAATAAAACATTGAGGAAATTCTTCAAGACACTGGTATGTACAAAATATTTAGGAGTGAGACCTCAAAAGCACAGGCAACAAACATAAAACTAAGATTATATCAATTTAAAAAGCTTCTTCTGAACAACAAAGAAACCAATCAACAGAGTGAGGCCACACCTACAGAATGGGAGAACACATTTGCAAACTATCTATCCAAGTGATTAATAACCAAAATATCTAAGGAACTCAAATAACTCATAGCAAAAATAAAAATAACCAATCGATAGGAAAACACAAATGAAAAATGAGATATGAAAAAATGATCTTACCCCAGTTAAAATGGCTATCATCAAAGAGACAAAAAAAACTGAAACTGGCAAGGATGTGGGAAGAAGGAATGCTAGTACACTGCTGGTGGAAATGTAAATAGTACAGCTACTATGAAAAATCATAAGGAGATTTCTCAGAAAAACTAAAAATATATCTACCATATGACCCACACATCCCATTGCTATATATATATATATACACACAAAATAAAGGAAATTGTTATATTTAAAAAATATCTGCATGCCCATGTTTATTGCAGCACTATTCACAATAGCAAAGATATGAAATCAACCTGAGTGTTCATCAATGAATAAATGGATACAGAAAATGTGGTATATATACAGAATGCAATACCATCATTGTTTGGTTCCTGGCGTTGTAAAATTAACAAGAAAGGGGTTATTGCTGTTTAATCTTTAAGTATACTATGATTTATTTAAATATTTCACTTCACATATGCTATTATTATTCATGGCATTGCTAATCTTGTTTATAATGTCATGCCCTTTTTCCTTAAAAAAAAAAATTCCATGTTTCATGTTATGAAAAATAAAACACAAATCAAAGTAGGGTGTATATTTATTTTTTGAATAAATCATAAAAATTGACAACACATACTAGAGATTCTATATAAAATATCTTTATACTTATAATTTTTTCTAAGACAATCTCATAATTTTGTTCCTAAAGTAAGTTCATTGTAATCCTGATCTAGAATTTATCTCTTCAATTGGGTTAAACTTATATTGTTTTCTTCTTTAAAACCAATTTGAAAACATTGAAATCTCATAAAGCTTTTTTTCATTCTGGTAAAAAAAACACATAACATAAAATTTCCCATCTTAACCACTTTTAAGTAAGTGCATTACAATAGCATTGACTATATGTATATTGTTTTACACACTATTTTTTTGCAGCAACCATGCCACAGGTGGGTTTATATTTCAAGTATAACTTGTCAATTGGATTTGTAATGTTTTTGTAGATATAGTCTTAGAATTTAGTTTTCACTCTTTAAAGATTTTTAGCTATAATGAAATCACCTTGAAGTTCCTCATTGAATTATGCTCTCTGTGTACATCATTTATTAAAGTTGCTTCTTTTTTATTTGATGACACCTTTGACTTCCTTTTCTCAGTTAACTGATAAACTGAAATATATGTATAAATCATATATCATATAAAATATCTAAATATTCAATAGACTCAATAGCCATATAAAGTAATACATCCCATAAGTAATTGACCAATAAAAATTAAAACATTATTACCTCAGAAATAAGATTGTGATGATTCTAAAAGATATAAAATGAAATATATTTAGGTTAGGGAGAATATTACCTGTCTTCCAGATACAGATTACATTACAGATACAATATGTATACTTTTTATCAGCTATAAAAACAAAAAAATCAGTATTATATTAGAATTTTATATGGTTAGATCATTTGACGCTCTTGGTTAACATAAGAGCAATTCTATACTCTGTAACGCAACTCTTATTTTCACTATTGATCATCTTAAATCCTTCCAAAACACCTGTCTTCTAGGGAATTCTAAATAACAGACTTGGCTAAAGATACATGTGAATGATGTATGATATTAATGCAGTAAAAATGATTTGGAATCAAAATAGAGACATTTTATTGGACTAGATGGTTAGAGAAATCTGATGGTATAAAGTTTCTTTCAATTATTGTATTGTAGTTATAATAATTGATTAAATGGCAAAATTATAAGTTAAAAACAACTAAAGGATACATGGAATGGAATGTTGAGATAGAAGAATTTTAATGGCTTTATAATCCACCCTAAAATTTTAGAAAGATATGACTACTATTTGGTTTGAAATTGGTCTATGTACTTCTAAACAATAGCATACTTCTCAAAAAATGTTACCCATGATATTGAGTCCTTTTCTCCCCATGTGTTTGAAATGTCTTAGTGAAATAAGACTGGCATAAGTGAGCAAGTTACTATTTGTGTGGCAATTTTCAATCTGTAAAGCAGATAAAAATAGAGTTGATTTAAGTAAATTTCTGGAAGGAATTATGAGAATAGAATTCTTGTATGTTAAATGTAATGGTGAATTATCTAATTATGTTCATTAACAATCAACTGATTAATAAAGTATCCCTGTAAAGACAGTACTCAGTACTTACTCCTGTCAATAGCACATTTAAAAATTTATTTTTATTTCAAAATATTAAGGTGTACAAATATTTTTGGTTACATTGATCACTTTTATAATGCTTGAGTCATGGCCTTAAGGGTGCCCATTACCCAAATAGTGTTCACTGTACCCAACAGGTAGGTTTTCACCCATTCCCTCCTCTCCCTCCCAGCTGCTTGATTCTCACTGAAGTTTACCTTCCTCTGTGCATGTTTGCTCATCAGTTAGTTCCAATTTAATAGCAAGTATATGTAGTCTTGATTTTTCCATTCTTTATATCAGGTGTCCTCAAACTACGGCCTGAGGGCCACATGCTGCCCACCTAAGACATTTATCTGGCCCGCTGGGTGTTTTTGCTGCCGCTACCTGTCCTGAGTAGCAGCCGACTAGTCCTGGGCCCACAGTGCACACTCTCCAATGATCTGAGGGACAGTAAACTGGCCCCCTGTTTAAAAAGTTTTAGGACCCCTGCTTTAGATACTTCATTTAGGATAATGGTCTCCAGTTCCATTCAAATTGTTGCAAAAGACATTAAAAAAAATTCATCCTTTTTATGCTTGAGTTGTACTCCATGGTATACATATACCACATTTTGTTAATCCACTCATGTATTGATGGGAAGTTGGTTGATTCCACATCTTTGCAATTGTGAATTGTGCTGCTATAAACTTTCTAGTGCAGGTGTCTTTTTGATAAAATGCCTTCTTTTCCTCTGGGTAAATACCCGTGTTGGATTGCTAGTTAGAATGGTAGGTCTGCTTTTAGTTCTTTGAGGGATCTCCATACTGTTTTCCACAGAGATTGTACTAATTTGAAGTTCCACCAACACTGTGTAGGCATTCCTTTTTTTTCCACATCCACACCAACACCTGTTGTTATTGGACTTTTTAATAAAGGTCATTCTGTCTGGGTTAAGGTGAAATCTCATTGTGGTTTTAATTTGCATTTCCCTGATAATTAGCGACATTGAGCATTTTTTATATGTTTATTGGTCATTTGTCTATCTTCTTTTGAAAAGCTTCTGTTCATGTCTTTTGCTCAATTTTTAATAATGTTGTTTGATTTTTCTTATTGATTTGCTTGAGTTCTTTGTAGATTCTGCTTATTAGCCCTTTATCAGATGTACAGCTTGACAATATTTTCTCCATACATGTGTCATGTATTTGCTCTGTTGATTATTTCCTTATCTGCCCATTTAGTGTCAACATTGGTCAACCTGGGGAACAAAGAGTAAATACCCAACTACTATGATCTTTTCAGGATCAACAGGGATTTGACATACTTTAAATCATTTATTGATAGCAACTATCCATTAATTGAATGGACCCCTATAAAAAATCTTTAATTTAGGTAAATTTTGGAATATTTCAGATAGTTGATAGATCTTTTATTATATCCTGTTTGCAATAAGAGGGCTGATATATTACTTAAAAAATAAAATATATATTTTAAAAGAAAATAGGAAACAACTTGTGAAAACATTTCTGTGAAAGAGTGTTTTATGGAATAAAAGGAAACAATAATCAAAGAAAGATCCAGAGACTTCTATCTCCTTTTGTGATGCTCAGGATTTTAATTTTCAATTTTTTATTTAGTAGTATCATCTTATTGATGGAATATCAATTTACTTTTTATATCTTAAAAGTATGTCTCTTTTTAAAAAGAATTATGATTTCATTCTAAGAATGCAAATTATATTTTATAGGAAAAGGCCAAGGAAAATTTTGTATCTTCTGAAAATGGGACATAATCAACTAGAGGAAAGCAGCTTATTTCATAAAACCAGAAAAACCAGTGCAGCAAGTGGAGGCTCTATTGTTTATTCCTGTTTGGAACACTGATCATTAGTAAATGATTTGGCTCAGAGATTCAAATAATAAAGCGTGGTGCTGGGCAATCAGGCGTGATTTACTGTGGGAAGGCAACAGGGAATGAGGTTTTCAACAATGTGGCAGATGGAAATTGGAAAACCATTACAATTGAGAAATGCAAAAATGTGGCTTCTTATGGTACTCATAACTCATCTCCAGTCTCTGATAGTGATGGAAATGCCATGATTATTGCCTTTACTTTTCAAGCAAACATTTACTTCCTATAGAACTTTTTGCCCATATCAATGCATGCAAATATATACATATACCCAAAATATTTCCATGCCTATACATACTCATGTATATAATGTAGAAAAGTTACATTTTTTAATTTTGATGAACAATCTTTTATGTTTAATATAATAATAAAAGCAATTTTCTTGGCAATTCAAAATATTAAGTTGAGAATGTATATATACACAGTAACTCTCCAAAGAGCATACCATTGTTATTACCATGAAAAAGCCATGAAAAATACATATAGATCTTTAAAAATGTGGTTTTAAGACTATATTTCCTGCTATCCATGAAAATAAAATTTAAAAAGACTGTGAAAATGATTATGTACATAAATATAGTGATGCCTATTATAACACTAATTTTCTATTTTTATATGTAGTTTTATTATCTAATTTATGGTAAGATAAAAGAATTATATGGTAAACTAAAAGCACTATGAACAATGTAATGCTTATATAATAAAACAACTATCACAGAAATATACTGTATGATTGAGCTAAGAATCAACTATATATTTGTTACATCGAGGGTAGAAAATATGGTGATTAATGATTTTTGAGTCACATTATGTAGAGAATAATTATTTACTGTTTTTTTCACTAATTTTTATTATTTTTGTCCTCACTTGTTTGAGTGTTCATTTTAAGAATATGTATCATAAGACATAATCATACCTATACCAACAATCATTTCCTTTTTTTTCTTTGTGGTACATAAAAGTGACTCACAAATTTTTTTTTAGGTTTCATTATTTTTTTATTTCAGTATATTATGGGAGTACAAATGTTTAGATTACATATACTACCTTTGCCCCACCTCAGTCAGAGCTTCCAGCATGTCCATCCTCCAGATGCTGTCCACCGTATCCATTAGGTGTGCATATATCCACCCCCTCCACCTCCCTCCAACCTACCCGGCACCCAATGAATGTTACTATTGTATATCCACATAAGTGCTGAGCAGATAATACTGATTTGATTGTGAGTACACATGGTGCTTGTTTTTCCATTCCTGTGATACTTTGCTTAGGAGAATGGGCTCCAGTGCTATCAAGGATAATACAAGGGATGATAGATCGCTTTGTTTTTTGTGGTTGAATAGAACTCCATGGTATACATATACCACATTTTATTAATCCACTTATGTATCGATGAACACTTGGGTTGTTTTCACATCTTTGCAACTGTGAATTGTGCTGCCATAAATGTTCAGGTGTAGATGTCTTTTTTGTAGAATGTCTTTTTTTCCTTCAGGTAGATGTCCAGTAATGGTATTGCTAGATCAAATGATAGTTCTACTTGTAACTTTTTGAGGTATCTCCATCTTATTTTCCACAGAGATTGTGCTAGTTTTCAGTCCCACCAGCAGTGTATGAATGTTCCTATCGCTCCATATCCACACCAACATTTATTGTTTTGGGACTTTTTGATAAATGCCATTCTCACTGGAGTTAAGTGATATCTATTCTGGTTTTGATTTGCATTTCCCTGATGATTAGAGATGAGCATTTTTCATGTATTTGCTGGCCATTTGTCTTCTTTTGAAAAGTTTCTGTTCATGTCCTTTGTCCAGTTTTTAATGGGATGGTTTGACTTCTTCTTGCTGATTTTGCTAAATTCTATATAGATTCTTGTTCTCAACCCTTTATTAGATATGTATCCTATGAATATTTTCTCCCATTCCGTAGGTTGTCTGTTGTTCTTCTAATAGTTTTCTTGGCTGTGTAAAAGCTTTTTAATTTGCTCAGGTCTCATTTATTTATTTTTATTATTGCTGTGATTGTCTTTGGGGTCTTTTTCATAAATTCTTTCCATAGGCCAATATCTATAAGAGTTTTTCAATATTTTTTTCTAGAATTCTTATCATTTCATGCCTTATGTTTAAATCTTTTATCCACCCTAAGTTGATTTTTGTGAGAGGTGAGAGGTACAGATACTGTTTCAGTCTTCTATATGTGGCCATCCAATTTTCCCAGCACTATTTATTGTTTAAGGATTCTTTTCCTGTATTTGTCTGCTTTGTCAAAGATTAGATGGCTATATGAGGATGGTTTTATATCTGGGTTTTCAGTTCTGTTCCATTGGTTTATGTCTCTGTTCTTGTGCCTGTCACATGCTATTTTAGTTACTATAGCCTTGTAGTATAGCTTGAAGTCTGGTAAATTGATGCCTCCCAATTTATTCTTCTTGCTTAAGATTACTTTTGCTATATGAGATCTTCTCTGGTTCCATACGAAGCCTAGAAGTATTTTTTCTAGATCTGCAAAAAAATGATGTTGGTATTTTAATAGGAATTGCATTGAATTTGTAGATCATGATTTACAAATGTTATTCCTAGAAGTTCTAATGACCACTTGCTATAACTTCTTTATTTCTAAGAAATTGACATATATGGAGATATAAATTCCTAACAGTGTTCTAAGAAGCAACTTCATATATAATTTTGTAATCTGTATCACCTTGATTATTTCTTTTCTGTGAAAAACAATTCCATTTTTTTTAATTTATAAAAGCAGAAAACCATTAATCTTCAAGATGCTACTTTTGACTCACTCTATCTTTAATAGAGCCATCACTGAGTCAGCACATATCCAACATTACTTACCATTTGGATGTTAGTGTTTTCTTTGTCACCTTAAGTAAATGTACCTCTTCTATACCAAATTTCAATCATTATAAAATAAGCATTTCATTTTAGTGTATTATACCCATTGTGTTTTCTTTCACGTTAGGGTGATAGATTAGTCTGATAAACATTCTATTAGTATTAGAAAGAGTAAAATATGTGCTGATATTCTGGGATGGAATCCCTCCCTTATTATAAGCAAAGCTTAAAGTTTTAGGTACATGGTATTATTCCTTGCCTGTGAATCATGACTCCTTGGAATGAAAGTATTTTGAGGCAATGTAGATGAAATTGAATGCATTTAAAATACATCTAAAGTTCTTTTTCTGTACGGTTTCCTATTCACATGTACTCTGAATGATGCTAAGTATATACTTGAAACAATTATTAAATAGATGAAACAATGAGGCTTTCTCGGTGGCAAGATTCCCAGGAAGGTCACAAAGAGTAGAGTGTAAGTCATTTATAAACCTGAACAAAAATTGCATGAGAAAGGTAAAATCTAGGGAATGTTTGAATGTTAGCAGTGCTGTGTAGTAGGTAAGCCAGGAATGGTAGTCAATAGAAATCCACAGGGAAAATGTGCTATTTGTTACCTTGCATTTTATTTACTTCTATTTAACGTCTATTTAAAAAGAGAACTATGACAACAAAGAAACACATTCATTCTTATCTTGCTTTCTAACATTTATGGTTGTCAATCCAGAATCTCACATTTCTGGAGTTCTTTGCAAGAAACCATGAGGTTTTCATTCAACTCCTATTATAACACATGTTATATCAGTACAGAGCAGCTTGTTTGTTCCTGATCATATCTCCTGTAAGTCCCTGCATGTGTAGCCGGTACTCACCAGTGATTTGTGCTTTAGGCTGCTGAGGAAAATATTCAAGCCTATTTGGGAACTGGGAGAATAGCCCTCCCTTTCAATCTGGTAAGCAATATCGGATTGAAGGATTTGTGCCACAACAACTATGAAAGGAAGAGGCAGTAATCAATGCTTTTAAAAATTAAATAAAATTATGGAAAAATGCTGGAAAATGCATAATTTCTTGGTTGTGAGACAAAAGAAAATTAATAAATGTTAAGACTATCCAATATGGCTATTAAATAATAAAAGAGATTCCATGATACGCACAGAAAAATCAGTTTCATTTAATTTGAGAACAATGTCAGCACAATTACAAAATATTTTTCCCATATGAAACTTTCAAGTTAAAAAAGGGGTTTGTTTTTGCTTTCTCAAGAGATTAAAGAAAACTCAGAGTACTGCCTTATTTATTCTTTAAGTTTAAACAGAAGAATAGGGTGTCTGATTCTAAGTGAAAGAAGGTGATGAAAGGGTGTGAGACGGCTGAAAAGAAAGTTTCTGGAGAACAGCTTTTCAATTATGAGTAGTATTTACATCATTTGGACCATAGAATTAAAATGACAGTATATTATGCACTTCATTTAATACCTATCATGACACACAAAATTACTTAATATGCATTGTTTTCTTCTAATTTCCCTTAATCTCTCCTCTTGTTCACCCATCCAAATGTTTGTACAATCACATTAAAGAAAATGATTAATCGCATATAACCAGAAGAATATCAACATATAGCTTAAAAACAGTAAAGTTAAGGCAACTATTCCTCTCTAAATGTGTAATCCATTCCCCAATTCTTCTCAATCTTTTTTTTTTTTTTAATTTCAGGATATTATGGAGGTAAAAACATTTTGGTTACAAGTTATGACTTTGCCTCACTCAAGCCAGGATTAGAGGTGTGCCCTTCCCCCACATAATGTTCACCATGTCCATTAGTTGTGAGTTTACTCCCCAACCTACCCCCCAAACCCCAGTGAATATTACTATGAGCACTTTAGTGTTGATCAGTTAATGCCAATTTGATGGTGAGTACATGTGGTGTTTATTCTTCCATTCTTCTGATAACTCATTTCGGAGGATGGGCTCAAACTCTATCCAGGATAATATAAGAGATGCTAGATCACCATTTTTTTTTTTTGTAATTGAGTAGTATTCCATTGTATACATATACCATATTTTGTTAATCCTCTCATGAGTTGAAGGGCAGATATCTTTTTTATTGAATGTCTTTTTTTCCTTTGAGAAAATACCCAGTAGTGGGATTGCTATATCAAATGGTAGTTCTACTTTTAGTTCTTTAAGGTATCGCCACACTACTTTCCACAGAGGTTGTACTAATTTGCAGTCCCACTTTGCACTTGTCTGATGAAAGGAATGAAGAGGCGCATTGTTGTGGTAGAGAAGAATTCTCTGTTAATGCTTCCCCAGGTATTTTTCTGCTAAAGTGTTGGCCAACTTTCTCAAAAAACTCTCATAATAAACAGCTGTTATCATTCGTTGGTCCTCCAGAAATTTGACAAGCAAAATGCTTTCAGTATCCCAAAAAACTATTGCCATGACTTTTGTTCTTGACTATTCCCCTTTTCTTTCACTGGGCCATTTCCACCATCACTCTGCTTTGTATCCATTGCTTTGATTGCTCTTTGTCTTCAGGGTCATACTGGTGAAGCCACGTTTCATTTTCTGTTACAATTCTTCCAAGAAGTGCTTCAGAATCTTGATTCCTCTTGTTTAAAATGTCCACTGAAAGCTCTGTTCTTATCTGCAGCTGATCTCCTCCATTAAATGTATATCCTTGTTAGGTAAAACTATTGAATAAAGTGAGTTAAATAACTCTTTGTATGCCTAAATGGATCAAATACTTTACTTATTTTTTAATGCTCACCTCCTCTTACCACAGATATGAAAACTGTGCAACAATTTCAATAGTTTAGGTATACATTGATATAGATTTAATTCATGCAAAAATAATCAGATAAACAATAGAGTTAATAGGAGTTAAGGAGTTAATAAAGTTAAGGTTGAAATTCTTCTTCAAATATGACTCTACATATATCTCATACATAAATATATATATATATCTATATACATATTTTTTTCTTTTTTACAGAATCATCCCAGCCCCTAAACACTACAAAACTGGGTCTCCCTGTTTTAGGGATCATCTATTTTTTTGGTTGTTAATACTAATACACATAATTGGAATTTGGAAATTAATGCATGGAAAACTTATAAGAAAGTGAGTTTACTATTTAATAATATATTGTAACAAGTATCTCATTTTTTGTTTTCTAGTTTGGTATTTTGATTCCATCTCAATTTCCATCTAAATTTCATTGTCAGCATAAATAATCTTTGTGTTGTGGTTGCTCAATATATCAACTTACTTTTTTACTTATTTCATGTTTAGAAATGTAGGAATCTGGCCAGGGGCGGTGGCCTATAATCCTAGCACTCTGGGAGGCCGAGGTGAGAGAATCCCTTGAGCTCAGGATTTTGAGACTAGCCTAAGCAAGAGTGAGACCCCCTCTCTACTAAAAATAAAAAAATTAGCCAGGTGTCATGGAGTGCACTTGTAGTCCCAGCTACTCAGGAGGCTCAGGTTTGAGTCCAAAGAGTTTGAGGTTGCTGTGAGCTAGGCTGAGGCCACTGCACTCTACTCAGGACAACAGAGTGAGACTCTGTCACAAAAGAAAGAAAGAAGGAAAGAAGGAAAGAAGGAAAGAAAGAAAGAAAGAAAGAAAGAAGAAAGGAAGGAAAGGAAAGAAGAAAGGAAGGAAGGAAAGGAAGAAAGAAAGGAAGAAAGAAGAAAGAAAGAAAGAAAGAAAGAAAGAAAGAAAGAAAGAAAGAAAGAAAGAAAGAAAGAGAGAGAGAGAGAGAGAGAGAGAGAGAGAAAGAAAGAAAGAAAGAAAGAAAGAAAGAAAGAAAGAAAGAAAGAAAGAAAGAAAGAAAGAAAGAAAGAAAGAAAGAAAGAGAAAGAAAGAAAGAAAGAAAGAACAGAAAAAAAATGCTTGAATTTCCTGACTGGAATGCAGGAGAAACTTGGAATCAGACAAAATGTGGCTTACAGGAATAAATTCTTTGGCCTTTTTCTCTGAGAAGATTTCTCTAAAATCTCTTACATGGAACAGTATCATGAATATAATGCACATATATGTAGTATTAAGAATATGTACGTGTGTGTTTGGATTTGTTTTAATATATCAGAGAGAATTAATTACAACTCTTTTTTAAAATGAAAGAGTCAAATAGATTTCCGGAATCGCTATTAATGTATTGCAAGCTGTTTTGTATTATAACCATCACAATTTTACAAGTATTAAGAAAAGAAAGAAAAGATGCAGACATCTGAGAGATTATTAAGCAAGGAAGCATTGTATAAGGAAGGTGACTTAAATCACTAGATCTGAAAGGATTTCAGGTCCGTAGCTTTATACTTCAGAATTGTGAATGCAACACAATAGGGCAATATGTACTGTATGGCCATGGAATTATGGTCATGGAATTATGTATGGCCATGGAACCATGGCTTGTATGCAGTGTCTTCAACCTTGATGTGGCAAGACTTTGCTCAACAAGACAAAATTCAATATTGGCCTTTTAACATGAATTAGGCTGTGATTGTTCTTATTTATAGTTCCTAGGTTATAGGTTGTAATTTGAATAGATGGAAAAGACATTTATTTTGAAGCAATATACCCCGTAATAATATACCCAGGAACAACAGTTCACGAGTTGTCTTTTCTTATGCAGCTTCAGGCAGTAATGAGTGAATCAATATGTTATAAGCCACATTGGTCACTGGGGACTGCAGCGTGCATTAGAAAGCATCACATGATGTTTTAGCAAGGCAGTTTCCATTAACGTCAATGAAAGTTATATTGCTGAAATTTCAGAATATGATTTAAAAGTATACTTTACTGGGAGTATATTTTAAGAAGATGTAGCAAGCCACAAGAAAAATAATTCTGTCAGCTTTTTGTTCTAGTTTTAAATTAAACCATGGTGTGACATCAGTTCCAGTAAAATGTTTATTAGGTTTTTTTTTTTTTTTAACTCAAAATCTTAGTGGATAGTGACAATGGATAGTAAACAAAGTATAGTAACAATAGGTAGATAAAAATCTATATTAAGAGTAAGGCCTGATCAAAATCATTGTGCAGCAGTGTACCTCATCTGACTTCTAGTTTTGGATATGAAAATAGAAATTATAGATATGGCTTAAACAAAAAATTAAGGTACCTCATCTAAACTGTTGCCTAATGTGGTTCTCTAATTTTTAAATATTATAAAGGGAACAACATGATTTAATTAATCATAAGGTAAACTCCATACTGTTTATAAGGTCTGGAACTAAGTATCATACTTGTGACAATATGAAGTAATTTACAACTATCAATACAACAGATGTGCTGTTAACTTTTAGTCTATCTTCTCTGTCATTAGTAACTTTAGGTTATCAGGGTGTTATGTAATATCTTATTATGTGTCTCTATTCACCTTGAAGTCCATACTTTATGTTCATCCAGATGTATCAAAATCAGATTATTCATTTTCTTATAGTCACTGAGTTCAGAATGCCAGTGTTCATATCCTAATCCTGACATTATATATATATATATATATATATTTATATATATAAATAAAGTATCTGTCATGCTGAGTAAGTTAATTACTCTCTGCCCAAGTTTTCTAACTTAGAAGATATAAGTAATAGTGATTCCTACATTACTGTAGGAACAGAATGTACAGAATTCTGTATGTACAGAATTAAATGAGTTAATGCATGTGATTTAAAATAGTGCCTGGATTATTATAAGTACAAAATAAATGTTTATTATTATTACCAGTGTTATATATATATCACTAGTTCTTTTCCCCATCTGTTCCTCTTTCTTCTGTCTCTGTAACTACACAACCAAGATATGTGAGAGTGAAAGTTTAGTTCTTAAAAATAATGCACGAAATGTCTATTGCATTTGATATTTTTGATCATTTATCATTGTTCAACTCCAAGTGGCTACCAAAATGCTAGATGTAAGACTACTTCTAATATAAATAAGTTTATGCATGTTTTCCCAATGGTGATGCCTCAAAATGCTTCTGAAATATTTCTGTGCTAACCTTTTTCACATATACATATGGGTACGTGTGTGTGTGTGTGTGTGTGTTTCTTGTGACTATGGATGGAAATGGTATATAAGCTTCCTTATTTTATGCACAATAAGATTATATTTAGTTGAATTTTTACCTGAAATAGACTACTCTATTACCTGAAACCTCTTAGATTAGCGCAAAGTCTAGTGTTCTAATATCTAACAGAGGTATATAGTACTTATTTGCTGCCTTACTGGAATTTTATTGTTTATTTTCCAATAATTTAAATGCATAGAATATGAAGTCTGCTTGTTGTGAAGCTCAGAATAAAAGAATAATAGTGGGCTTGAGATGTCCTCTGGAATATCTTAATTGAAGAGTAGATCAAGAGACAAGCTTCCTGGGTCAGCTTCCTTGGTTTGAACCACTCCAAAGTGCAACAATTTAGGTAGCCATGAGTGTTTTCAAAGATCAAGCTGCTCCAAGCTTTTAACAAGTAACTGAAGCGCATACATACCACCAGGCCTTTTTGGGACTTCTCTATTTGCCAACAAGACAGAAGTACCACATGCATAGAAACAGGCTACTTTACTTTTGTGATTATTTTTCCCCTGATGGTTGTCTACTTTGTCACAATAACCTGACCCTAAGTGGTATAATTGAGAAAATAACACTATGTTATTTTCTAACCCTAAACATCAGAAAAGTTTGTGTAGAAGGTATTTCTACTACTCTGAAAATGATCTCTATCATAATTCCTACTATTTCTTCTTTCTATTTACTGTTCTGGGCCTTTTGGAGTCATTGAAGTTCACTCTCCTTATTCAGGAGATTTTGCTCCTTTTGATGCTCTTTAATTCTGCCAAACTCTCCCTAATTACCTCCATGGACAACAGCTGTTTGTTAGCATTCTCTTTGACCTCAATTGTAGTTTTGAGTGAAAGAGAGATATAAAATCACCTTTTTTTTCCTGATCTTATTGGTCTTTCCATTTCACTCCCATGTTTGCATGTTGCAATCATTATAATTTAATTACATTAGGACTGAATCTTTTATAAAGCACTTGTGACTATGAAATGCAAAATGTAATCATTGGGATCAATTTCAGATAAAATTCATTTGGATCCTGTCTATTTTTTACTTCTCTGATTTTTACCTGATTGCTCAATATGAGGGCTTGTAACATAGGCATTCTAAGAAGATGAATTTTAGAAACATGAGCCCTCAGTTAAGCTTTACTCAATGCTAATTATTGAATAGACTCAATTCATTAAAAAATGGAAATCTTAAATGGAAAGAATGTCAGTATTTTTGGAAAAAATTCTGACACATTAGCAACTGAATACTAAATATTAGTAAACCAGCATGTATTCTTCTTTTCAAACACACCACAGAGAAAATGAAACAGAACAGCCTTGTTCTACAATGCAATCTAGAAAATAATGGCACAAAACATTTCACTCTTGGAAGACACATCGTTCTCCCAACAGTATAGTTAGGAGCCACGTATCATTCAACCAAAGATCCATTGGGCTATTTTCATGCTTCAAAGAATTGGTACAATTGCATTTCTCCCAAGGTGGATCACTTAGTCTTGTACGATATAATATTACTTTGGTTTTGCAAAGAAGCCCATAAAAGAGATTGATTTCCATCCTTGGTCATTTTTGCTTTCCTTGCCATATGTAGAACTGTGTAACAGGCTCTTTCCTTGGTAGCTAGTCTGATCTATTGCTTATTGTGGGACTCCAGAGACCTAGAAAACTAAATTGGTCCTATAGCAAGCACCCTGCAATTACTCAGGCTGTAGCTACATAGACCTAACAAACTGCATTGGTCCCCAGGTGGCTTTCTTGTGCCTCTCTCTTTCTGCTGTTAGGCCTTTTGCTGCTCCAGGGATCATGGAGATTGAGCAAGAATCTTTCCAGAGTCATCTGATCATTGCAAAGCTGAATTATATGCAGTGAGTATCCAGCGAAATGGTCCTCAAATCTCACTACAAGTACTTCAAGAAACTGAGTAGATCTTATCATTGTCAATTAATGAATAATAAATAAATGAGACCTGATCAAACTAAAAAGCTTCTATACAGCCAAGGAAACTATCATGAGAGCAAACAGACAACCTACAGAATGGGAGAAAAATATTCACATGCTACACATCAGATAAAGGGCCAGAATCTACACAGAACTCAGGAAAATCAGCAAGAAAAATTCAAACAAACCTATCAAAAAGTGGGCAAAGGACATGAACAGAAACTTTTCAAAAGAAGTTAGACTAATAGCCAATAAACATATGAAAAAATGCTCAATATCTCTAATCATCAGGGAAATGCAAATCAAAACTACAATGAGATATACCTTAACTTCAGTGAGAATGGCTTTTATCAAAAATTCCCAAAACAATAAATGTCGGTGTAGCTACAGAGAGATAGGAACACTCGTACGCTGCAAACTGGGATTGGAAACTAATAAATCCTCTATGGAAAGTAATATGGAGATACTTCAAAGAGCTAAAAGAAGATCTACCATTTGATCCAGGAATCCCATTACTGGGCATCTACCCAAAGGAACAAAAGACATTCTACAAAAAAGACTTCTGCACTCAAATATTTATAGTAGCACAATTCACAATTGCAAAGGTGTGGAAACAACCCAAGTGCCCATCAATGAATGGGATTAATAAAACGTGGTATATGTATACCATGAAATACTACTCAACCACAAAAACAATGGTGATCTAGCACCTCTTGTATCATCCTGGATAGAGCTGGAGCCCATTCTACTAAGTGAAGTATCATAAGAATGAAAAAACAAGCAACACAGGTACTTAACCTCAAATTGGTATCATCTGATCAACTCTTATGTGCACATATAGTAGTAACATTCATTGAGTGTTGGGCAGGTGGTGGGGGGAGGAGGGGATGGGGATATTGACACCTAATGGGTACAGTTGTGCACCATTTGGGGGATGGACACACTTGAAGCTCTGACTTGGGCAGGGCAAAGGAAATATATGTAACCTAAACATCTGTACCCCCATAATATGCTGAGATAAAAAAATAATACAAATAAAAAATAAAATAAACTGTACATAGATAATAGAAAATATAATATCTTTCTCAATGAGAGTGTTTTTATTATCTAAATATACTGTTTGACTATTTTAGTAGGCTACAAGTAAAACAACAGTCAATTTTAATTTACTTAATTAATAAACTAAAGTAATGCATGACTATGTATAGGAGATATTTTGAGAATAAAAACCATGTAAATTTGAATCAGTTTATATGCAGGAATGAAGATATTTAGTATGCAAGAGGATGTATTGGAATTTACATTTATTAATTGTCTATGATTTATAATATGGTTATTTCCTTATCCTACCATTTATTTTTTTTCTCTTTAGAGTGCTCTTTCTGCAACATTTTACTCCTTTGGAGAGAATATGAATGTACATGTCTAATGGTAGGAAACATGAGTGAAAATTACGTTTCTCATGTTAATTATAAATCATTACAATAACTTTATTTAGCAAAACAGTAAGGATCTCTGGGGGAAAACAGTCTACTATTAAAAATGGTAATGGTTCAAGAAATTGTAAAGTGATGACTGAAATGCATTAATAAGTAATCAACTGATCATTTTAGTCATAGAGTTTCAGAGATAGGAGCTGATGGGTATGCTGGAGAAAAGGCAGCATCTGATAGACAACAGTGTTTGACAACTACAAAAATATTTTGAAACATTAACTATTAATTATTTTATTATCTTTAAAACTTTCAAAGATGTTAGACATTTGATACAGTAAATTTTTTATCTCTTTGCTACTCTCATAAAAATCATATTCTATTTGCATGCTATTGGAGTTTAAACCACTGCAGTTAATATCAGCCTAGGTGTAAGATAGATTGTGAAAACTTACTGCTTTTTCCCAGTTGAAGAGCTGTTTCCATTAAATGGTTACCAGAAAAAAACTTGAATAGTTTGGTTGATTGGCTTGGATCTTTAAGGCTAACATTTTTGCTAAATATTGTGTGGCCCACTCGGTGTTGTAATATTTGAGATGACAATAATAATAAAACCTTTTACTTGATTTAACAAATATATATTATTTAGGTAAATTTCTTCATAAATTAAAGAGGCTTTCTAGGTTTAGACTTATTTAGAGATGAAATTAATATAACGTAGGTTAAAATCATGTATAGCAAAAGCATTCCTTCTGTAAGTCTTTGGCATAAATTCAGAACTGCTACATCACTGTATTAGGTCTAACAGAGAAAAACTTTCTCTTGAATAGCCCTTTCTCACTTTTTGCCTACGGCTGGGTGCTTCCCTAAAAGTGAGTACTTAATTGGTTAATTATGTTCTCCACATTTAATCTGGTGGATGGGCTACAGACTAGTGTTTTCAACTAAAAGTCCGAACCATTCATACAATAATTGGAACATTCTCCTTCAAATGAACTAAATGATAAAAGTTACAACCTTTTAGATTTGCTTGAAAATTTGCACTTATCCAACACTGAGGCATTTTGTTCCTGCGATAAGCCCATGAGAAAACAATGTTTCTGACATATAATGATGACTTTTTCGCTCATTAAGAAGTTCTGCTCCTTGAATATGTGAAGAATAAGTTGTCCCAAGAACACTGGCTGCAATATCTTAATTAAAAGCCATAATCTTTAATAATGATCATAATGATTTTTATTATATTTTTATATGCATTTTTAAAAGTACAGCATTTCAAATATTATTTTAAAACAGCTTTCTGGACATATAATTTTTTAAAAGTGAACATGGGTAGATAAATAACAGGGCATTTGCAGTTGTTTAGCTCCGTTTGTCACAGCTTGCTCCCATTAAGACTCTCACAACAGAAGTGAAGTGTCCCAGGGACACTTACCTTTAACAGACCAAACCAGTGTAGCATCTCTCTTCTCTTCTCACACTTCTTGCGGATGTAATACTTCATCGCTGAAAAGGGGAGAGGTGGGTCAGAAAGTGAATAATTCAGGTTACAGGATTGCCCACGAGTGACGTGGAGGTGATGGTGATAGTGGGAAGGTACATTTCCTCCTCTTTAGGAGGGAAGAGACCAATGCATATGTTCTTTCGATTTCTCCTAAGTAATTTCTTCTTGGCAAGGAAATATAATATAAAGGGTAAAAAGAAGGAGGAAAAAGTTTTAAGGCATTCACCACTGTTAATAAATGAGATAGAAATGTACTCTATTTTTTTCGCATTTGCTGTAGATGTTGCATTTGTTTTTTTTTTTCAGTGCTTTTGTGCCCCATGGAAGTACAGAGAACAGATAGCAGTACAACAGTATCTCCTCAAGACAAGAGCAGAGACAGGCAATAACGGGACATAGCTGACACATTCTGACAACATTGGATAACTCAAAGAACACAGTTTTATAGTTCTGTGAAGAGAAGCAAAAGACAATATTTGTCACTTGGGTTCATATGAAGCTGACACCAAGGAAATTAACGTGCAAGGGAATTATTGGGGAGTACTTTCCAGGTAACCTGGAAAAGAAGGAAAGGGAAGGCCTCAGGATTGGGCATAGGAAGAAGTTAAGCTCCACTGTAGTCTAAAGAAGGCCTCAGTTGAGCAGAAAGATCCAAAGATGGGATGATCCTTCAGACATCTCCCCAGCTGGAGCAAGAAAACTGGATGCAGACCCCTGGGGGAGAGGCTTGATGTTTGGTAGAGTGGTTGTCTTTAACTGAAGGAGTCCCCAAAGGGGGCCAACACCTGTGCTGTTTGCTGGTAGTAAACTCCAGCCCCTGGGGAAGTAAACCCTTCATTTTTGAAGCTGGAGCGAGAATGAAACACACTTTCGTATTAGGAAGTTTAAAAAAAATTTTTTTTTCTGTCATCTATTTCTCCTTTCTCTGCCTCTTCTGATCCATCTTGCATTTAGCTGCTGAATAAATGTTCATTTGCTTATGATGCTACAAGGTTTCCAACTGCATTTTGAACCAAATTTTATGATTTAAACTCCATTATCTCTTTATCTCTGCCCTTTCCTTTATTATAAGAAATGTGTATCCCATTGTTTGGGATCCTTCTTTTGTATCTGTTGGGATATACAAAATCTGTATATCTGTACAAAGAAGTATCTGTTGTAAAAATACATATGTCTACTCAGGAGTCCTGAAACACAGATTCTTATTACAGGCTCTGTCTCTGCTCATGCCTTTCCTCAGCCATTGTCTTCCCTGGCCTTCCAAGCTCTTTGGATTTTATTTCGTCCATGAAGAGTTTCCTTCCAGGTTCCCCTGATCTCTTTTCCCCTAGCCCTAATGCACTTACAACATACACAGAAAAATATTTAAATTTTTCAAATTGCATCAAGTCTTTTTCTAGGTCACTAAAATTGTGGAGGGAATACACTGTCTTTTTGTTTTGTTTCATTTTCTATCAGCTGTTAATAAACTGCTGGGGCTATAACGGTGTTTAAAAGCACATTTTATTTACCTTACTGAATTATATTTCTTATTTTCCAGTAGCTTTGCTGTTCTATAGTATGATTGCCACCTCCTCTGAAGTCCCAGATCACTTTATCTATCCCCCTCTTATAAATAGTAGACACTTAACTTCCAGTTATTTGCATATATGTCTTATTTTTCTTAATATTTTGTAAGTAACTTAAAACAGAGTCCAGCACTCATCTGGCCCCTACCTTTTTAAATCCTAAATACCTAGTTCGGTTTTCTTCATGTGGAAGACACTGAAAGCATGTTCATAAAATGATGTAATGTTAATGGAATTTAAAACTAGACACTGAGGATAGAAAGAGGTGTATTTTCTGGAGAAAATGTGAGGTGATTCAATATCATATGCTTGTTGCTTTAACTCATTATTGCTATTATGGAAGAAAAATACACTGCTGTCCCTATCATTATCAGGACTGTATTATATTTCAGTAGCAGAATCCGTGACATAAAGAATATCAAGAAGTATGGCAGTATTTTTTTCTTGAAATGATCTTAAATATTTGCAAAGACAAAGAAAAAGTCCATGTTGTCTACCTAACCAGTTAGACCACTTAGTATATTTGGTAATTAATGTTCCACATGAATATAATATATTCCTTGTTCTGTTGGAATTTCTTAACTGAAATTATATAAAGCTTTTCCTATCCATGGATTAAAAAGTAATAATTATTATTTTTTCTTTTTTGCTAAACAGTGAAATTACTGTTCCATCCACAGTAAATATAAAACTCTCTACTCCTCCAAAGTTGTCCCCACAGGCACTTTCTATTGAAGTCACCATTTAACCACAAAATGTATAATCTAATATACCACCAATATGCTACTTGAATTAATATATCTAAGGACAAAGAAGATAAAATGAAAGCTTCTTCATTTTTAAAAATTTACTCAGGGAAATAAAGTCTTGGGTTCAGTGTTATAATTAACCTATTATAATTTGAAAATTTTTCATGCTTTTTCTATTATAGCTATAATACATACTCATTATATTAATATAAAAAGTAAGAAAAGGTATCATATCTATAATAGAAAGGTAAAAAAATATAGCAAATATAAAAAGTAGGAAAAATATTCAAATTGATCCTAGGTCCACCTCTGGACTAAAAGCATTGTCCACATTGTAAGATTTTTCCTTTTCCTCTCTCCTAAATTATGAACTACTTTACTAAATACATATTTTAATTATCTTGCATATGGCATTATATGGCTTGGAAATTCCTCATTTTATATAAAGTGAAATGTTTTTTTCCTCCTCAGATTAGAACATTTAGGAAATAGTCATCAAACTCATACCTGTGAACAATGTACCCAAAGCTAACATCTAGGCAAACTATGATATTTTATTCTTTTGTATAAATAAAAAGGAAAAACAATGTAATCCTGTATACATCTGAGGTAGATGACAAAATTGATGCTGATTATAATTTTTCACTCTCTCTTGTAACTACGTCCTTCGCCATGTAATTTTGTAGTGCTCTCCTTCTATAGGCTTGGCCATTTGACTAGCTTTGTCCTATGAAATAAGGTGGAAGTGATGTTGTGCTGATTCTTAGTCAAGACCTTGAACATTCTTACTTGCTGTCCTGTATTTCTTTCATTTTTATTGCCATAAGGAATGCACTGGCCAGCTACTGGAAGATGAGAAGCACACGGAGAAGAGCTGAGTTTCTCTAATTTTCCCCACAGATCCTCAAGTACATAAGTCATTTCAACCAACACCAAAGGGATCTTCTATTCATGGCTACCTTATTTGTTAACCCACAAACTCAAAAGTTAGAAAAATGCTTGTGAGTATATACCACAGAGATTACGCAACATTTTTTTTGGCAATAAATACTCTTTTAGTACTATACAGAAAGATTTGGATCATCCATTGTATGGTCATGGTTTAACTCCCAGCATAACTGATTTACTATGAAATGCTTACAGTAGAGTATTAGCCTATGTTTCTTTAGAACCTCTAATACTTCACATGTGGTTCAAGCATGTACTCACAGCTTAAAAAGTAGAATTTCACTTCTAAGATTTTACCATATGTTCAAAGGAACCCTAATCTCTAGTTGCTTGCTGCACAGAAAGCCAATTACTGAGACAAGAAGGATTGTTAAGGAAGAAAGATTTATTGTAGAGGACGTATCAACTGGTAGACGGAGGTAGAAGGAGTGGACTGCCTCAAATCTGCCTCCCTGATCAATGCACTCAGAGGTTTTTCTGGAGATGAAATGAATAATGCATGAAGAGAATAAGTATTATTACATGTTTGGGGCAGACTGAGGGCATGCAAGCACAGTGAGAGATCATGCTAGTGCATATATCACAAGATAAAAAACGACAGATAAGTCCCTCCCAGGGCAAGGATTTTGGTAGTATGATGAGATGGGAGTTAATATTGGTCAATCTTTCAGCCTTGTGCACAGGTGGGATTCAAGGAGTAGGTTGCTTAGTAGGTCCTTAGGCATGATCCGTGCTGGTGTGTTGCTTATCTTTCCTTCTCTGGACAAACAAATGGTGTAAGTCTTTGTAGTTATCTCACGGCTGAAAGGAGGTTCTGCCACTTGGGAAAAAAAATTTCAAAAAGAAATGCATCAATGCAACAAAAAGTTAAAAAGTTCTTGTTAGCAAATCTTATTGGCCTGGGAATTTGACACATAAAAGAACTATAAAAAGGTGTTTTTGTTAATGGAGCCAGTTAAAATAGTAGTCTTCAAATATTTTACCACATACCCCTAAAAGAATTTGGAAAAGCTATGCACTTTTCTACCTATTTTAGGGTGACAGCTAAAGTTTTTTTTATTCTAAGATTAGATAAATATATTTCTAGCTACTAGGAGATAGAAAATATTAGATATTTAATTTTAAAATGTCAAATAACTTGACTAAAACAGGAATAAATACTTTATATATTTATAAAATCAGGTTTAGCCATCTACTTGAATAAAATAAATCTGAAACAAATTAATGTATTTTGTCTAATAAAACTTGCAGAATTTAGTACTGCTGAAAAATATATAAAATATTAACATTTTAAAGAAGGCACATCAGTAACTTATGCCTTTGCTATTCTAAGTCCAATCTTTAGGCATCGGTCAATATACTCATTTTTGGTATAAAACCCTGTGTGTGTTTTGCATTGATATTGTGTGTCTGTGTGTGTGTGTGTGTGTGTGCATGTAGAGTGAGGAAAATATTTTAAGGTTTAAAACAGGTTTGATTCAAGATTAAAGGAGAGTTTTTGTAGTCAATATTTTTGTATCTCTTAATTTGACATCCAAAATTATCTAAATTTTGGGTTAATGACCATTATTAAGGTGAAGAGTCAGAGAGGAGTGTGTCTGTAATTGTGTGAAGTAGGAGCACACTATGTGAATTTAGATTGGTTCTAAGATTAATTTAAAGAAAGGCATATATGAATATGATAATCTACAAATCATTTACATTGAAACTATTTGTGCATGCCAACCTGGTAGAAAGTCTTTATGTACCCCAGGACCCCAACTTGAAGACTTCTGATTGAGAAAAGACATAAATAGTCTCATGCAGTTCCTTAAACTGCATTCAGTAAAGTTGTCTGATTGAGTGGCTACATGCACTTAAAAGGACAAGCAAGTAGATAATTAGATGCTAAAACAATCTAGGCTTTTTACTGGTAAGGAATTCAAAGAAGAGTAATAAAAACACATAGAGGTGTAATATAGCACATCATATAAAGAGATACTTTTGCATACCAAAAAAATCTGTGAATGCATTTTTAAGTGTTCAATATTTATGAAAAACTATGAGACTGAACACTGCTTCAGGGCAGATGCTATGTGTTCTTCATCTTTGCCTTCTTCACAGCTAAGCGCTAGTAGCTGATGCAAACAAAAAAAAAGTGTTTCAATTTAAAGCAATCAAATTCAATATAAAGGCAGTATTCTAGCTGTCAAAACTATGGGCTCTGGACCAATTTGCCTGAGTCTGAATCTCAGCTCTTCTAATTTAGTACGTGTGCAACTTTAGGCAAGTTGTTCAATTTTCCTGTACCTCAGTTTTCTCATCTGTGAAGTGGGCTACATAATGGCATTTTCTTCACTGGGTTATTGTTGGTTAATGTAAATCATATCAAATAGTGGCTGGTACATACTTAATACTTTACAAATGTTAGCTATTTTTATTTAATTACTTTGCCTTCCCTGAAGTCATCAATATAAGTTTTGCCTATGAAAGGAAGAAATTCTGTATTTTCCTTCTCGATTGATTGAATATTTTCTAGCTAAAGCTAATATTTCGAGTTCTTTTTTTCCACTCACTGAGTAAAGGCACAGTGACAATTGGGCATATGCTGTTAGAATATTTATGCATATTTTAGCCAATCTGTTAAGGAGGTTTAGAATCTTCCTCAGAGTCCTGAATAAATTGATAATAGTTTTTCTCTGTATGTCTTTTCAATGAAGGCTAGAGTCCAGGTATCTATCATTTATTATTTTAAGATAGTGTTTGGAATAAAATAGTTGGTAGGAAAGGAAAAGAGAAAAAAACGTTTGATTATTCTTAGATTTTTAAAAAGCTTGTCATCATTATCATTACCATCACCAACAATAAAATACATACTAATCATTATAATTTTGAAGTGACTGAAATTTATGGAAACATTTTGAACATGTCTAATAAATAAAAAGAGTTTCTTTGATGGAAAAAGAAAATTATACACAAACTTAATTCAACATAATTTTATAGTAAACTAGAATATTCTCTTAAACACTGTCAACTTTTAATATGTAAACAAAATAATTATTATTTAAATTTCTAATTGTTTAGGTCAAATCTTTAGCATACAAATCAAAAGGATTTTTTAATGTGCTGAATATATATTTATACATCTATTATTTTAGCAAGTGCAAGTGTAATACACATTTGTCTGTTATTGTATAATAACTGGAAACTATTTTTCCATTATATTTATTACAGACATTTGCACTAAATTATACCTTATTGAGTAGTCTTAAAATACATACTATTTTCTCCTATATAATATAAGTATACCATTTTTATTTGGGAAATAAGATATATTTTATTAAGTTCTTATTTATATGAACACATTTTACAATGTGATTTATATATGAAAACATGAAAATGTGAAGAGTACCTAATATAATATATATAATTAATTTGCACTCACCTGGCCTCATTGAAACTACAATGTAAAGAGAAGTCTTCAAGGACCATAATAAATAATAATTCACTTTTTTATAGCATTTATGCTCAAAAGATTTTGGAACTACATCAGTTAAAAGTTAATTCAAATCCTAAATGCCTTTTTCTCTCCAGCAGTATTATTGGCACTGTGTTTTGATGCTACCCCAAGAAGGGAAATTGGCTAGATCACAGCACATCTACCACAGAACACTGAAAAAACAATCTTTTATTTAATCTGGTTGATCTTATATTTGTTTTGTATAATTTATTTATCAAGGAGAAAAAGATCATTTCATTTATTCATTCAGTTATTCATTCAGCAAATATTTATTGATTGCCCACCATGTAGTAGACACTGAGTTAAGTTCAATAAAGCACTTACTTTCATAGAGCTTATAATGTAGTGGTGAACATAGACAAACAAAAATTAGGAACAATACAGTGTCATACATGCTATGATTTGTAAGCGCCTGTTTTATTTAAAAAGAAGTTTGGTCGCATATCCCTCAGATTTATTTGCACTGTCTTTGCTCTTAATTACTATTAATATCAATATTTCTTCTCTTTTAACTTCTTGATCAATTGTGTTGTCACTGGAGGAGTGACATACAGAACTCAGAGCCTATAAGCAAATGATAAACTTTATACAATTTTGCAATTTTCTCTAAATCAGTCACCCTTATATTGAACACTAAAATGCAGATCAGCTACATATCCTTTTTCTCTGTCAGAAAACATTCTCTTGAGAATTATCAAATCTCCATTTGAACATTCCACAAGTAACTGAAATCACGTAGCATCTCTAATTAACTTCTAAAATTCCATACCACGCAGAAAATAACTTGCCCATGGAGATAGAAGAGAATCAAGTTCATGAGCTAGATAATGAAAATATAACTTTCAAGTTGAATTTCACATCAAGAAGTACTTGGCAAATGTGTTGCTATGCAAGCTAAAGATACTGAGCTACAACATACACAGCTAACTTTGTTTTACTAAGAAATAAATGTCTTCCATCCCATCCATAAACTAGAGCATGAAATGCATATGTTGTAAAGTAACAGAATGCAGAGGATAGTAATCAATATATCAGTAATATTTTTATATAATATCAGATTGTATTAGACTTCCTAAATGTTTGTACCTTTTTCTGCCACTGCTGGATGACAGAATCAATTGCCATAGTTTTTACTTTGATAAAATTTAAACACCCCTCCTATTCTATGCTAGATGATAGTCTATACTAAGGAGATAATGTTTTGAAAATTACTTTTAGTACAAGTAGAGATTTTACGTATATTTATTTTCATTATAAGTGTTGCAAATTTTTTTTCCAGTTAGTGGCTTGTATCTTTATTTTCTTTGTGGTACTAATTAATTGATATGAGTTCTTAATTTGACAGTGTCAAAATGTTAAATCTTTGTCACACTTTATGTGTCCTGTTAAGACAGCCTTCCTATTTATTGAAACAAGGGGAAAAATCAATATTTTCTTTTAAAATCTTTTCTTTCTAATTTATAAAGTGAATTTACATATTGACATTAAATTTTATGAAATCTGTTTCACAGTTTTCTTTATGTCAATAATAATTTGTCCTATCACTTCTTAAATAGAAAGAATATTAGAATAAAAAAAAGAATTTAGAAAGAATATGTTGACTCTGCTGTGATAGATCAATAGCTTTTTTATGTGTTTAGGTATTTCTTAGCTTTCTGTTCTATATCATTTATTTATTTCTCTATCACCATGCCACTATCATAAAATATATGGTTTTAATGTCTTTTTTCTGTAACTGCTTAAGACACTTCTCTTTGTCTTTGGCATTTTGCAGTTTGCTTATGGTGCGGATTTATTTTTACTTTCTGCTTATATTCTTGAATCTAGAGACAATAAGAATCT